>NW_022264163.1:0-33945 GCF_002021735.2 Oncorhynchus kisutch | reverse complement strand
TGTAGAGGGACATCAGACTGTCTCTATAGTATACACAGAGCAGCACTGTCTCTATAGTATACACAGAGCAGACTGTCTCTATAGATAACAACAGAGCAGACTGTCTCTATAGTGTACACAGAGGGACAGCGACTGTCTCTATAGTATACACAGAGCAGACTGTCTCTATAGTATACACAGAGGGACAGCAGACTGTCTCTATAGTATACACAGAGGACGCAGACTGTCTCTATAGTATACACAGAGGGACAGCAGCTGTCTCTATAGTATACACAGAGCAGACTGTCTCTATAGTATACACAGAGGCAGCAACTTTCTCTATAGTAAACACAGAGCAGACTGTCTCTATAGTAATACCAGAGGGACAGCAGACTGTCTCTATAGTATCACAGAGGGACAGCAGACTGTCTCTATAGTATACACAGAGCAGACTGTCTCTATAGTATACACAGAGGGACAGCAGACTGTCTCTATAGTATACACAGAGGGACAGCAGACTGTCTCTATAGTATACACAGAGCAGACTGTCCTATTTATACACAGAGGGACAGCAGACTGTCTCTATAGTAACACAGAGCAGACTGTCTCTATAGTTAAACAGAGGGACAGCAGACTGTCTCTATAGTATACACAGAGCAGACTGTCTCTATAGTATACACAGAGCAGACTGTCTCTACAGTAAACACAGCAGACTGTCTCTATAGTAAACACAGAGGAACAGCAGACTGTCTCTATAGTATACACAGAGGGACAGCAGGTCTCTATAGTAAACACAGAGCAGACTGTCTCTATAGTATACACAGAGGGACAGCAGACTGTCTCTATAGTAAACACAGAGCAGACTGTCTCTATAGTGTATGTAGAGGGACAGCAGACTGTCTCTATAGTATACACAGAGCAGACTGTCTCTATAGTATACACAGAGGGACAGCAGACTGTCTCTATAGTATACACAAGGGACAGCAGACTGTCTATAGTATACACAGAGGGACAGCACCTGTCTCTATAGTATACCAGAGCAGACTGTCTCTATAGTATACAGAGGGACATCAGACTTTCTCTATAGTATACACAGAGCAGACTGTCTCTATATATACACAGAGCAGACTCTCTCTATAGTAAACACAGAGGGACAGCAGACTGTCTCTATAGTATACACAGAGGGACAGCAGACTGTCTCTATAGTAAACACAGAGCAGACTATCTATAGTATACACAGAGGGACAGCAGACTGTCTCTATAGTATACACAGAGCAGACTGTCTATATTATACACAGAGGGACAGCAGACTGTCTCTATAGTATACACAGAGCAGACTGTCTCTATAGTAACACAGAGCAGACTGTCTCTATAGTAAACCAGAGGGACAGCAGACTGTCTCTATAGTAACACAGAGCAGACTGTCTCTATAGTATACACAGAGGGACAGCAGACTGTCTCTATAGTAAACACAGAGCAGACTGTCTCTATAGTATACACAAGGGACAGCAGACTGTCTCTATAGTATACACAGAGGGAGCAGACTGTCTCTATAGTAAACACAAGAGCAGACTGTCTCTATAGTATACACAGAGGGACAGCAGACTGTCTCTATAGTAACACAGAGCAGACTGTCTCTATAGTATACACAGAGGGACAGCAGACTGTCTCTATAGTATACACAGAGGGACAGCAGACTGTCTCTATAGTATACACAGGCAGACTGTCTCTATAGTATACACAGAGGGACAGCAGACTGTCTCTATAGTATACACAGAGGGACAGCAGACTGTCTCTATAGTATACCAGAGCAGACTGTCTATAGTATACACAGAGGGACAGCAGACTGTCTCTATAGTAAACACAGAGGGACAGTAGACTGTCTCTATAGTAAACACAGAGGGACAGCAGACAGTCTCTATAGTATACACAGAGCAGACTGTCTCTATAGTATACACAGAGCAGACTGTCTCTATAGTAACACAGAGCAGACTGTCTCTATAGTAAACACAGAGGGACAGCAGACTGTCTCTATAGTATACACAGAGGGACAGCAGACTGTCTCTATAGTAACACAGAGGACAGCAGACTGTCTCTATAGTAAACACAGAGGGACAGCAGACTGTCTCTATAGTATACACAGAGCAGACTGTCTCTATAGTGTACACAGAGCAGACTGTCTCTATAGTATACACAGAGGGACAGCAGACTGTCTCTATAGTAAACACAGAGCAGACTGTCTCTATAGTGTATGTAGAGGGACAGCAGACTGTCTCTATAGTATACACAGAGCAGACGGTCTCTATAGTATACACAGAGCAGACTGTCTCTACAGTAAACACAGAGCAGACTGTCTCTATAGTAAACACAGAGGGACAGCAGACTGTCTCTATAGTATACACAGGGACAGCAGACTGTCTCTATAGTAAACACAGAGCAGACTGTCTCTATAGTATACACAGAGGGACAGCAGACTGTCTCTATAGTAAACACAGAGCAGACTGTCTCTATAGTGTATGTAGAGGGACAGCAGACTGTCTCTATAGTATACACAGAGCAGACTGTCTCTATAGTATACACAGAGGGACAGCAGACTGTCTCTATAGTATACACAGAGGGACAGCAGACTGTCTCTATAGTAAACACAGAGCAGACTGTCTCTATAGTATACACAGAGGGACAGCAGACTGTCTCTATAGTAAACACAGAGCAGACTGTCTCTATAGTATACACAGAGGGACAGCAGACTGTCTCTATAGTATACACAGAGGGACAGCAGACTGTCTCTATAGTATACACAGAGCAGACTGTCTCTATAGTATACACAGAGGGACAGCAGACTGTCTCTATAGTATACACAGAGGGACAGCAGACTGTCTCTATAGTAAACACAGAGCAGACTGTCTCTATAGTAAACACAGAGGGACAGCAGACTGTCTCTATAGTATACACAGAGGGACAGCAGACTGTCTCTATAGTAAACACAGAGGGACAGCAGACTGTCTCTATAGTAAACACGAGGGACAGCAGACTGTCTCTATAGTATACACAGAGCAGACTGTCTCTATAGTGTACACAGAGCAGACTGTCTCTATAGTATACACAGAGGGACAGCAGACTGTCTCTATAGTAAACACAGAGCAGACTGTCTCTATAGTGTATGTAGAGGGACAGCAGACTGTCTCTATAGTATACACAGAGCAGACTGTCTCTATAGTATACACAGAGCAGACTGTCTCTACAGTAAACACAGAGCAGACTGTCTCTATAGTAAACACAGAGGGACAGCAGACTGTCTCTATAGTATACACAGAGGGACAGCAGACTGTCTCTATAGTAAACACAGAGCAGACTGTCTCTATAGTATACACAGAGGGACAGCAGACTGTCTCTATAGTATGCACAGAGGGACATCAGACTGTCTCTATAGTATACACAGAGGGACAGCAGACTGTCTCTATAGTATGCACAGAGCAGCACTGTCTCTATAGTATACACAGAGGGACAGCAGACTGTCTCTATAGTATACACAGAGCAGACTGTCTCTATAGTAAACACAGAGCAGACTGTCTCTATAGTATACACAGAGGTACAGCAGACTGTCTCTATAGTATAACACAGAGGACAGCAGACTGTCTATATAGTAACACAGAGCAGACTGTCTCTCTATAGTAACACAGAGGGACAGCAGACTGTCTCTATAGTATACACAGAGGGACAGCAGACTGTCTCTATAGTATACACAGAGGGACAGCAGACTGTCTCTATAGTATACACAGAGCAGACTGTCTCTATAGTAACACAGAGCAGACTGTCTCTATAGTAACACAGAGCAGACTGTCTCTATAGTATACACAGAGCAGACTGTCTCTATAGTATACACAGGGACAGCAGACTGTCTCTATAGTATACACAGAGGGACAGCAGACTGTCTCTATAGTAAACACAGAGGGACAGCAGACTGTCTCTATAGTAAACACAGAGGGACAGCAGACTGTCTCTATAGTATACACACAGAGCAGACTGTCTCTATAGTGTACACAGAGCAGACTGTCTCTATAGTATACACAGAGGGACAGCAGACTGTCTCTATAGTAAACACAGAGCAGACTGTCTCTATAGTGTATGTAGAGGGACAGCAGACTGTCTCTATAGTATACACAGAGCAGACGGTCTCTATAGTATACACAGAGCAGACTGTCTCTAAAGTAAACACAGAGCAGACTGTCTCTATAGTAACACAGAGGGACAGCAGACTGTCTCTATAGTATACACAGAGGACAGCAGACTGTCTCTATAGTAAACACAGAGCAGACTGTCTCTATAGTATACACAGAGGGACAGCAGACTGTCTCTATAGTAAACACAGAGCAGACTGTCTCTATAGTGTATGTAGAGGGACAGCAGACTGTCTCTATAGTATACACAGAGCACTGTCTCTATAGTATACACAGAGGGACAGCAGACTGTCTCTATAGTATACACAGAGGGACAGCAGACTGTCTCTATAGTAAACACAGAGCAGACTGTCTCTATAGTATACACACAGGGACAGCAGACTGTCTCTATAGTAAACACAGAGCAGACTGTCTCTATAGTATACACAGAGGGACAGCAGACTGTCTCTATAGTATACACAGAGGGACAGCAGACTGTCTCTATAGTATACACAGAGCAGACTGTCTCTATAGTATACACAGAGGGACAGCAGACTGTCTCTATAGTATACACAGAGGGACAGCAGACTGTCTCTATAGTAAACACAGAGCAGACTGTCTCTATAGTATACACAGAGGGACAGCAGACTGTCTCTATAGTATAACACAGAGGGACAGCAGACTGTCTCTATAGTAAACACAGAGGGACAGCAGACTGTCTCTATAGTAAACACAGAGGGACAGCAGACTGTCTCTATAGTATACACAGAGCAGACTGTCTCTATAGTGTACACAGAGCAGACTGTCTCTATAGTATACACAGAGGGACAGCAGACTGTCTCTATAGTAACACAGAGCAGACTGTCTCTATAGTGTATGTAGAGGGACAGCAGACTGTCTCTATAGTATACACAGAGCAGACTGTCTCTATAGTATACACAGAGCAGACTGTCTCTACAGTAAACACAGAGCAGACTGTCTCTATAGTAAACACAGAGGGACAGCAGACTGTCTCTATAGTATACACAGAGGACAGCAGACTGTCTCTATAGTATACACAGAGCAGACTGTCTCTATAGTATACACAGAGGGACAGCAGACTGTCTCTATAGTATGCACAGAGGGACATCAGACTGTCTCTATAGTATACACAGAGGACAGCAGACTGTATCTATAGTATACACAGAGGGACAGCAGACTGTCTCTATAGTATACACAGAGGACAGCAGACTGTCTCTATAGTATACACAGAGCAGACTGTCTCTATAGTAAACCAGAGCAGACTGTCTCTATAGTATACACAGAGGTACAGCAGACTGTCTCTATAGTATACACAGAGAGACAGCACTGTCTATATAGTAACACAGAGCAGACTGTCTCTATAGTAAACACAGAGGGACAGCAGACTGTCTCTATAGTATACACAGAGGGACAGCAGACTGTCTCTATAGTATACACAGAGGACAGCAGACTGTCTCTATAGTATACACAGAGCAGACTGTCTCTATAGTAACACAGAGCAGACTGTCTCTATAGTAAACACAGAGCAGACTGTCTCTATAGTATACACAGAGCAGACTGTCTCTATAGTATACACAGAGGGACAGCAGACTGTCTCTATAGTATACACAGAGCAGACTGTCTCTATAGTAAACACAGAGCAGACTGTCTCTATAGTAACACAGAGCAGACTGTCTCTATAGTATACACAGAGCAGACTGTCTCTATAGTATACACAGAGGGACAGCAGACTGTCTCTATAGTATACACAGAGCAGACTATCTCTATAGTATACACAGAGCAGACTGTCTCTATAGTATACACAGAGGGACAGCAGACTGTCTCTATAGTAAACACAGAGGGACAGCAGACTGTCTCTATAGTATATACAGAGCAGACTGTCTCTATAGTAAACACAGAGCAGACTGTCTCTATAGTATACACAGAGGTACAGCAGACTGTCTCTATAGTATACACAGAGAGACAGCAGACTGTCTATATAGTAAACACAGAGCAGACTGTCTCTATAGTAAACACAGAGGGACAGCAGACTGTCTCTATAGTATACACAGAGGGACAGCAGACTGTCTCTATAGTATACACAGAGGGACAGCAGACTGTCTCTATAGTATACACAGAGGGACAGCAGACTGTCTCTATAGTATACACAGAGGGACAGCAGACTGTCTCTATAGTATACACAGAGCAGACTGTCTCTATAGTAAACACAGAGCAGACTGTCTCTATAGTAAACACAGAGCAGACTGTCTCTATAGTATAACACAGAGCAGACTGTCTCTATAGTATACACAGAGGGACAGCAGACTGTCTCTATAGTAGACACAGAGCAGACTGTCTCTATAGTATACACACAGAGCAGACTGTCTCTATAGTATAACACAGAGGGACAGCAGACTGTCTCTATAGTAACACAGAGGGACAGCAGACTGTCTCTATAGTATATACAGAGCAGACTGTCTCTATAGTAAACACAAAGGGACAGCAGACTGTCTCTATAGTATACACAGAGCAGACTGTCTCTATAGTATACACAGAGGGACAGCAGACTGTCTCTATAGTAAACACAGAGCAGACTGTCTCTATAGTATACACAGAGCGACTGTCTCTATAGTAAACACAGAGGGACAGCAGACTGTCTCTATAGTATACACAGAGGGACAGCAGACTGTCTCTATAGTATACACAGAGGGACAGCAGACTGTCTCTATAGTATACACAGAGGGACAGCAGACTGTCTCTATAGTATACACAGAGGGACAGCAGACTGTCTCTATAGTATACACAGAGCAGACTGTCTCTATAGTAAACACAGAGCAGACTGTCTCTATAGTAAACACAGAGCAGACTGTCTCTATAGTATACACAGAGCAGACTGTCTCTATAGTATACACAGAGGGACAGCAGACTGTCTCTATAGTATACACAGAGCAGACTGTCTCTATAGTATACACAGAGCAGACTGTCTCTATAGTATACACAGAGGGACAGCAGACTGTCTCTATAGTAAACACAGAGGGACAGCACACTGTCTCTATAGTATATACAGAGCAGACTGTCTCTATAGTATACACAGAGGGACAGCAGACTGTCTCTATAGTATACACAGAGGGACAGCAGACTGTCTCTATAGTATACACAGAGCAGACTGTCTCTATAGTAAACACAGAGCAGACTGTCTCTATAGTAACACAGAGCAGACTGTCTCTATAGTATAACACAGAGCAGACTGTCTCTATAGTATACACAGAGGGACAGCAGACTGTCTCTATAGTATACACAGAGCAGACTATCTCTATAGTATACACAGAGCAGACTGTCTCTATAGTATACACAGAGGGACAGCAGACTGTCTCTATAGTAAACACAGAGGGACAGCAGACTGTCTCTATAGTATACAGAGCAGACTGTCTCTATAGTAACACAGAGGGACAGCAGACTGTCTCTATAGTATACACAGAGCAGACTGTCTCTATAGTATACACAGAGGGACAGCAGACTGTCTCTATAGTAAACACAGAGCAGACTGTCTCTATAGTATACACAGAGCAGACTGTCTCTATAGTAAACACAGAGGGACAGCAGACTGTCTCTATAGTATACACAGAGGGACAGCAGACTGTCTCTATAGTATACACAGAGCAGACTGTCTCTATAGTAAACACAGAGCAGACTGTCTCTATAGTATACACAGAGCAGACTGTCTCTATAGTATACACAGAGCAGACTGTCTCTATAGTATACACAGAGGGACAGCTGACTGTCTCTATAGTAAACACAGAGGGACAGCAGACTGTCTCTATAGTAACACAGAGGGACAGCAGACTGTCTCTATAGTAACACAGAGGGACAGCAGACTGTCTCTATAGTATACACAGAGGGACAGCAGACTGTCTCTATAGTATACACAGAGCAGACTGTCTCTATAGTGTATGTAGAGGGACAGCAGACTGTCTCTATAGTATACACAGAGCAGACTGTCTCTATAGTATACACAGAGCAGACTGTCTCTATAGTATACACAGAGGGACAGCAGACTGTCTCTATAGTAAACACAGAGGGACAGCAGACTGTCTCTATAGTAAACACAGAGGGACAGCAGACTGTCTCTATAGTATACACAGAGGGACAGCAGACTGTCTCTGTAGTAAACACAGAGCAGACTGTCTCTATAGTATACACAGAGGGACAGCAGACTGTCTCTATAGTAAACACAGAGCAGACTGTCTCTATAGTAAACACAGAGCAGACTGTCTATATAGTATACACCGAGGGACAGCAGACTGTCTCTATAGTATACACAGAGGGACAGCAGACTGTCTCTATAGTAAACACAGAGCAGACTGTCTCTATAGTATACACAGAGCAGACTGTCTCTATAGTATACACAGAGGGACAGCAGACTGTCTCTATATATACACAGAGGGACAGCAGACTGTCTCTATAGTGTATGTAGAGGGACAGCAGACTGTCTCTATTGTGTATGTAGAGGGACAGCAGACTGTCTCTATAGTAACACAGAGCAGACTGTCTCTATAGTAAACACCGAGGGACAGCAGACTGTCTCTATAGTATACACAGAGGGACAGCAGACTGTCTCTATAGTATACACAGAGCAGACTGTCTCTATAGTAACACAGAGGGACAGCAGTCTGTCTCTATAGTATACACAGAGGGACAGCAGACTGTCTCTATAGTATACACAGAGCAGACTGTCTCTATAGTATACACAGAGCAGACTGTCTCTATAGTATACACAGAGCAGACTGTCTCTATAGTAAACACCGAGGGACAGCAGACTGTCTCTATAGTATACACAGAGGGACAGCAGACTGTCTCTATAGTATACACAGAGCAGACTGTCTCTATAGTAAACACAGAGCAGACTGTCTCTATAGTAAACACAGAGGGACAGCAGACTGTCTCTATAGTATACACAGAGCAGACTGTCTCTATAGTAAACACAGATCAGACTGTCTCTATAGTAAACACAGATCAGACTGTCTCTATAGTATACACAGAGGGACAGCAGACTGTCTCTATAGTAAACACAGAGGGACAGCAGACTGTCTCTATAGTAAACACAGAGGGACAGCAGACTGTCTCTATATTAAACACAGAGCAGAGTGTCTCTATAGTAAACACAGAGCAGACTGTCTCTATAGTAAACACGGAGCAGACTGTCTCTATAGTATACACAGAGGGACAGCAGACTGTCTCTATAGTATACACCGAGGGACAGCAGACTGTCTCTATAGTATAAACCGAGCAGACTGTCTCTATAGTATACACAGAGCAGACTGTCTCTATAGTAAACACAGAGGGACAGCAGACTGTCTCTATAGTATACACAGAGCAGACTGTCTCTATAGTATACACAGAGCAGACTGTCTCTATAGTATACACAGAGCAGACTGTCTCTATAGTATACACAGAGCAGACTGTCTCTATAGTATACACAGAGCAGACTGTCTCTATAGTAAACACAGAGCAGACTGTCTCTATAGTAAACACAGAGCAGACTGTCTCTATAGTAAACACAGAGCAGACTGTCTCTATAGTAAACACAGAACAGACTGTCTCTATAGTAAACACAGAGCAGACTGTCTCTATAGTAAACACAGAGCAGACTGTCTCTATAGTAAACACAGAGCAGACTGTCTCTATAGTATACACAGAGGGACAGCAGACTGTCTCTATAGTATACACAGAGGGACAGCAGACTGTCTCTATAGTAAACACAGAGCAGACTGTCTCTATAGTAAACACAGAGCAGACTGTCTCTATAGTAAACACAGAGCAGACTGTCTCTATAGTATACACAGAACAGACTGTCTCTATAGTAAAACAGAGGGACAGCAGACTGTCTCTATAGTATACACAGAGGGACAGCAGACTGTCAATATAGTAAACACAGAGCAGACTGTCTCTATAGTAAACACAGAGTAGACTGTCTCTATAGTAAACACAGAGCAGACTATCTATAGTATAACACAGGGACAGCAGACTGTCTCTATAGTATACACAGAGCAGACTGTCTCTATAGTATACACAGAGGGACAGCAGACTGTCTCTATAGTATACACAGAGGGACAGCAGACTGTCTCTATAGTATACACAGAGCAGACTGTCTCTATAGTAAACACAGAGCAGACTGTCTCTATAGTATAACACAGAGGGACAGCAGACTGTCTCTATAGTAAACACAGAGCAGACTGTCTCTATAGTATACACAGAGGGACAGCAGACTGTCTCTATAGTAAACACAAAGCAGACTGTCTCTATAGTATACACAGAGGGACAGCAGACTGTCTCTATAGTAAACAGAGCAGACTGTCTCTATAGTATAAACACAGAGGGACAACAGACTGTCTCTATAGTAAACACAGAGGGACAGCAGACTGTCTCTATAGTATACACAGAGGGACAGCAGACTGTCAATATAGTAAACACAGAGCAGACTGTCTCTATAGTAACACAGAGTAGACTGTCTCTATAGTAAACACAGAGCAGACTATCTCTAGTATACACAGAGGGACAGCAGACTGTCTCTATATATAAACAGAGCAGACTGTCTCTATAGTATACACAGAGGGACAGCAGACTGTCTCTATAGTATACACAGAGGGACAGCAGACTGTCTCTATAGTATACACAGAGCAGACTGTCTCTATAGTAAACACAGAGCAGACTGTCTCTATAGTATACACAGAGGGACAGCAGACTGTCTCTATAGTAAACACAGAGCAGACTGTCTCTATAGTATACACAGAGGGACAGCAGACTGTCTCTATAGTAAACACAAAGCAGACTGTCTCTATAGTATACACAGAGGGACAGCAGACTGTCTCTATAGTAAACACAGAGCAGACTGTCTCTATAGTATAAACACAGAGGGACAACAGACTGTCTCTATAGTAAAACAGAGGACAGCAGACTGTCTCTATATATACACAGAGGGACAGCAGACTGTCTCTATAGTATACACAGAGCAGACTGTCTCTATAGTAAACACAGAGCAGACTGTCTCTATAGTATACACAGAGGGACAGCAGACTGTCTCTACAGTATATGTAGCTTGAGTCTCTGTACTCTCTGCCTGCCTTCATCATACTGTGATCTCCTTCCCTCTTCGGTTGCTAAGACACCGTGAAATTGACCTCCTCAACAGGAAGTTATAGCAGAGATGTTTTTCTACATCTTCTACTGTAAACCGACCGAGCTTTAGCCACGTCACTGAACGACTGAATGGTACGTGTGTCTGTAGGAATTGGCAGATCCTCTCCTCCTCCTCCATTTGTCTGGATTTGGTAACACGATTAAACAAACACATGGCCAACCGAGTGTCGTAAAATATCTGCAGATGGGCACGTTTACACGAAGACGGTTGAAACGAACGCTGAGATGTATCTTATTTTTTTTAAACAGCGTGTTTATCATCCACGATTACATTTGGCAGGGTTCCATTATGTTTACTAAGAAAGACACACACCACATTTCCCAAAATAATTCTTGTTTTGCTTCATTTACTAGGGATGTGAAATTGGTAGCTGCCATTTATGTGCCAATATTTATGCAACATGTCCGTGCTTTATCTTGTTGGCATTTCGTGGCAGGTGTAAATAACTAACGATCTAATGTGTTTGTATAGAAAGTAAACAAAAGTATGTTGTTGTTGTTGTTGTTGCTGCTGTTGTTGTTGTTGTTGTTGTTGTGTGTCCCCCGTCCCCCAGGAGCATCTGTTTCACATGTAAATCTACCAGTGGTTTGGGACGTGACTGGGTGAGTGTTTGGAAATGTGGAAACACAGTTGGGCCTGCAGATTAGTAGGTTACGTGTCCTAAGTGGCACCCTATTCCCTACGTAGTGCACTACTTTTGAAGAGATTTCTATGCACTGAATAGGGAATAGTGGAAACACAGTTGGGCCTGCAGATTAGTAGGTCACGTGTCCTAAGTGGCACCCTATTCCCTACGTAGTGCACTACTTTTGAAGAGATTTCTATGCACTGAATAGGGAATAGTGGAAACACAGCTACGTAGTGCACTACTTTTGATGAGATTTCTATGCACTGAATAGGGAATAGGGTTATTTGAGCTTCGCTCCAGTTTCCCAATTAAACACCTGCAGGATTGAAGTGAGGAGAAATTCAACAATCGAGGATTTACTCAGCGTTCATATTTATATATTATCCATCAGGTTTTTCAGAAAACATGAAAACGACTGTCTTCATCGTTGCCTAGGTGATGGTTAACATATATGGTTATATGTGGTTATATATTGCCACCAGAAAAACACGTGTGTGTCTGACTATTTGTGCGTGTGTGTATTCATTCATGACTTAGTGAGGATGGATGGTTACATTAGCAAGGCCTCTGTTTGGTCTAATTGACATTCAGTCTCACCATTAGCGTAGAGCAGGACAATATCACATAATATATCCCGTGTGGTTAAGTTTCCATTGGATCCCTCTCCTGTGCTTTCCGCTCTTCTCCTCCTCCTCTTCCTTCCTCTCTTCCCTCTCCTCTCTCCTCCCCGCTCTATCCCTCTCCTCCCCTCTCTTCTCTCTCTTTTCCGCACCTCCCTCCCCCTTCTCTACCTCTCTGCTTTCTCCTCTCCTCTCCTCTCCTCTCCTCTCTCTCTCTCCTCTCCTCTCCTCTCCTCTCCTCTCCTCTCCTCTCCTCTCCTCTCCTCTCCTCTCCTCTCCTCTCCTCTCAACTCTCCTCTCCTCTCTCCTCTCCTCTCCTCACCTTTTCCTTTCCTCTTTCCTTCCCCTCTCCTTTCCTCTCTCTTTCTTACTTCTCTCCTTTCCTTCTCCTCCTAGGCCCTCGTCTCCTCCCTACTCCCCCGCCACCGAAAAGTTATCCTCCCTCAATAGAAGCATGAGAAGACAAAAGTTCAGACAAGAAAGGACACACCAATTCTTCTATATTTCATTACCGGGAGATATATCCCATTCACACATCAATTTGAAAGAGTCACCTTCAATATTTCAGAAAGGCGTGTGGTGCTGAATTATATCGTGAAGACAATTGAACAATTCTCAGTGAAAACTAAAAGGATGTCAAATGAAGCGGCAGCCGCTGTGATAAACTTCCTGGGTCTCTGGTGGTTTCGTTTTGGCGTTCAATAATTAGACGAGAACACTTATCTTAATATCAACCTGATTTAAAGGGGCAATATGGGATTGGTACGTCCCATCTGTAGATGGATCTGGGGTGATGGCTTCGTTGTTGTTTGAATTACAGATTTCTCCTTTAATGTGAAGGAGGGAACGCTGCCTAGCAGGGATGGAGAGATAGTGTCTGTTGGGGAGGGAACGCTGCCCCAGCAGGATGGAGAGATAGTGTCTGTGATAGAGGGAACACACCACCTAGCAGGGATGGAAGAGATAGTGTCTGTTGAGGAGGGACGCCGCCTAGCAGGGATGGAGAGATAGTGTCTGTTGAAGGAGGGAACGCTGCTAGCAGGGAGTGGAGAGATAGTGTCTGTTGAAGGAGGGAAACGCTGCCCAGCAGGGATGGAGAGATAGTGTCTGTTGATAGAGGGAACACCACCTAGGCAGGGATGGAGAGATAGTGTCTGTTGAAGGAGGGAACGCCGCCTAGCAGGATGGAGAGATAGTGTCTGTTGAAGGAGGGGAACGCTGTCTAGCAGAGATGGAGAGATAGTGTCTGTTGAAGGAGGGAAACGCCGCCTAGCAGGGATGGAGCGAGATAGTGTCTGTTGAAGGAGCGAACGCTGCCTAGCAGAGGATGGAGAGATAGTGTCTGTTGAAGGAGGGAACGCCGCCTAGCAGGGATGGAGAGATAGTGTCTGTTGGAAGGAGGGACGCTGCCCAGCAGGGATGGAGAGATAGTGTCTGTTGATAGAGGGAACACCAACCTAGCAGGGATGGAGAGATAGTGTCTGTTGAAGGAGGGAACGCTGCCCAGCAGGGATGGAGAGATAGTGTCTGTTGAAGGAGGGAATGCTGCCCAGCAGGGATGGAGAGATAGTGTCTGTTGAAGGAGGGAATGCTGCCTAGCAGAGATGGAGAGATAGTGTCTGTTGAAGGGAGGGAACGCTGCCTAGCAGAGATGGAGAGATAGTGTCCTGTTGAAGGAGGGAACGCCGCCTAGCAGGTATGGAGAGATAGTGTCTGTTGAAGGAGCGAGCGCTGCCTAGCAGGGATGGAGAGATAGTGTCTGTGAAGGAGAGAACGCCGCCTAGCAGGGATGGAGAGATAGTGTATGTTGAAGGAGGGAACGCTGCCCAGCAGGGATGGAGAGATAGTGTCTGTTGATAGAGGGAACGCCGCCCCAGCAGGGATGGAGAGATAGTGTCTGTTGAAGGAGGGAACGCTGCCAAGCAGGGATGGCAGACGATAGTGTCTGTTGATAGAGGGAACACCACCCTAGCAGGGATGGAGAGATTAGTGCGTCTGTTTGAAGGAGGGAACGCTGCCCACAGGGATGGAGAGATAGTGTCTGTTGAAGGAGGGAATGCTGCCTAGCAGAGATGGAGAGATAGTGTCTGTTGAAGGAGGGAATGCTGCCTAGCAGAGATGGAGAGATAGTGTCTGTTGAAGGAGGGAACGCCGCCTAGAAGGATGGAGAGATAGTGTCTGTTGAAGGAGCGAGCGTGCCTATCAGGGATGGAGAGATAGTGTCTGTTGAAGGGAGGGAACACCACACTAGCAGAGATGAGAGATAGTGTCTGTTGAAGGAGGGAATGCTGCCCAGCAGGGATGGAGAGATAGTGTCTGTTGAAGAGGGAACGCCTCCCAGCAGGATGGAGAGATAGTGTCCTGTTGAAGGAGGGAACGCCGCCTAGCAGGGATGGAGAGATAGTGTCTGTTGAAGGAGGGGAACGCCGCCTAGCAGAGATGGAGAGATAGTGTCTGTTGAAGGAGGGAATGCTGCCCAGCAGGGATGGAGAGATAGTGTCTGTTGAAGAGGGAAACGCCTCCAGCAGGGATGGAGAGATATGTGTCTGTTGAAGGATGGAACGCTGCCCAGGCAGGGATGGAGAGATAGTGTCTGTTGAAGGAGGGAACGCTGCCCAGCAGGGATGGAGAGATAGTGTCTGTTGATAGAGGGAACGCCGCCCAGCAGGGATGGAGAGATAGTGTCTGTTGAAGGAGGGAACGCTGCCCAGCAGGGATGGAGAGATAGTGTCTGTTGATAGAGGGAACACCACCTAGCAGGGATGGAGAGATAGTGTCTGTTGAAGGGGGAACGCTGCCCAGCAGGGATGGAGAGATAGTGTCTGTTGAAGGAGGGAATGCTGCTAGCAGAGATGGAGAGATAGTGTCTGTTGAAGGATGGAATGCTGCCTAGCAGAGATGGAGAGATAGTTGTCTGTTGAAGGCCGGGAACGCCGCCTAGAAGGGATGGAGAGATAGTGTCCTGTTGAAGGAGCGAGCGCTGCCTAGCAGGGATGGAGAGATAGTGTCGTTGAAGGAGGGAACACCACCTAGCAGAGATGGAGAGATAGTGTCTGTTGAAGGAGGGAATGCTGCCCAGCAGGGATGGAGAGATAGTGTTCTGTTGAAGAGGGAAGCCTCCCAGCAGGGATGGAGAGATAGTGTCTGTTGAAGGAGGGAACGCCGCCTAGCAGGGATGGAGAGATAGTGTCTGTTGAAGGAGGGAACGCCGCCTAGCTAGAGATGGAGAGATAGTGTCTGTTGAAGAGGGAATGCTGCCCAGCAGGGATGGAGAGATAGTGTCTGTTGAAGAAGGGAACGCCTCCCAGCAGGGATGGAGAAGATAGTGTCTGTTGAAGGAGGGAACGCTGCCCAGCAGGGATGGAGAATAGTGTCTGTTGAAGGAGGGAACGCCGCCTAGCAGAGATGGAGAGATAGTGTCTGTTGAAGGAGGGAATGCTGCCCAGCAGGGATGGAGAGATAGTGTCTGTTGAAGGAGGGAACGCCTCCCAGCAGGGATGGAGAGATAGTGTCTGTTGAAGGAGGGAACGCCGCCTAGCAGGGATGGAGAGATCGTGTCTGTTGAAGGGAAACCCGCCTAGCAGAGATGGAGAGATAGTGTCTGTTGAAGGAGGGAATGCTGCCCAGCAGGGATGGAGAGATAGTGTCTGTTGAAGGGAACGCCTCCCAGCAGGGATGGAGAGATAGTGTCTGTTGAAGGAGGGAACGCCACCTAGCAGGGATGGAGAGATAGTGTCTGTTGAAGGAGGGAACGCTTCCTAGTAGAGATGGAGAGATAGTGTCTGTTGAAGGGGGAACGCTGCCCAGCAGGGATGGAGAGATAGGTCTGTTGAAGGAGGGAACACTTCCTAGCAGAGATGGAGAGATTGTGTCTGTTGAAGGAGGGAATGCTTCCTAGCAGAGATGGAGGGATAGTGTCTGTTGAAGGAGGGAACGCTGCCTAGCAGGAATGGAGAGATAGTGTCTGTTGAAGGAACGCCACGCCTCCCAGCAGAGATGGAGAGATAGTGTCTGTTGAAGGAGGGAACGCTGCCTAGCAGGGATGGAGAGATAGTGTCTGTTGAAGGAGGGAACGCTGCCTAGCAGGGATGGAGAGATAGTGTCTGTTGAAGGAGGGAACGCTGCCTAGCAGGGATGGAGAGATAGTGTCTGTTAAAGGAGGGAACGCCGCCCAGCAGGGATGGAGAGATAGTGTCTGTTGAAGGAGGGAACGCCGCCCAGCAGGGATGGAGAGATAGTGTCTGTTGAAGGAACGCCACGCCGCCCAGCAGGGATGGAGAGATAGTGTCTGTTGAAGGAGGGAACGCTGTCTAGCAGAGATGGAGAGATAGTGTCTGTTGAAGGAGGGAACGCTGCCTAGCAAGGATGGAGAGATAGTGTCTGTTAAAGGATGGAACGCCGCCCAGCAGGGATGGAGAGATAGTGCCTGTTGAAGGAGGGAACGCCGCCAGCAGGGATGGGAGATAGTGCCTGTTGACGGAGGGAACGCCGCCCAGCAGGGATGGAGAGATAGTGTCTGTTGAAGGAGGGAACGCCGCCCAGCAGGGATGGAGAGATAGTGTCTGTTGAAGGAGGGAACGCCGCCCAGCAGGGATGGAGAGATAGTGTCTGTTGAAGGAGGGAACGCCGCCCAGCAGGGATGGAGAGATAGTGTCTGTTGAAGGAGGGAACGCCACCCAGCAGGGATGGAGAGATAGTGTCTGTTAAAGGGAACGCCGCCCAGCAGGGATGGAGAGATAGTGTCTGTTGAAGGAGGGAACGCCGCCCAGCAGGATGGAGAGATAGTGCCTGTTGAAGGAGGGAACGCCGCCCAGCAGGGATGGAGAGATAGTGTCTGTTAAAGGAGGGAACGCCGCCCTGCAGGATGGAGAGATAGTGTCTGATGAAGGAACGCCACGCCGCCCAGCAGGATGGAGAGGTAGTGTCTGTTAAAGGAGGGAACGCCGCCCAGCAGGGATGGAGAGATAGTGTCTGTTGAAGGAGGGAACGCCACCCAGCAGGGATGGAGAGATAGTGTCTGTTGAAGGAGGGAACGCCTCCCAGCAGGGATGGAGAGATAGTGTCTGTTGAAGGAAGGAACGCCGCCCAGCAGGATGGAGAGATAGTGTCTGTTGAAGGAGGGAACGCCTCCCAGCAGGGATGGAGAGATAGTGTCTGTTGAAGAGGGAAACGCCTCCCAGCAGGGATGAGGGATAGTGTCTGTTGAAAGTGTGGAACGCTGCCCAGCAGGGATGGAGGGATAGTGTCTGTTGAAGGAGGGAATGCTGCCCCAGCGGGATTGGAGAGATAGTGCCTGTTGAAGGAGGGAACGCCGGCCAGCAGGGATGGAGAGATAGTGCCTGTTGAAGGAGGGAACGCTGCCCAGCAGGATTGGAGAGATAGTGTCTGTTGAAGGAGGGAACGCCGCCCAGCAGGGATGGAGAGTAGTGTCTGTTGAAGGAGGGAACGCCGCCCAGCAGGGATGGAGAGATAGTTGTTTGAAGGAGGGAACACCGCCCAGCAGGGATGGAGAGATAGTGTCTGTTGAAGGAGGGAACGCCGCCCAGCAGGGATGGAGAGATAGTGTCTGTTGAAGGAGGGAACGCTTCCTATACTTTAAGTGCATCAAACGGCTGTTTAATTGCAACAGAATAAGGGGTTGTTAGAATCTGTGTGTGTTCTGATGGGATGGGCCTCTGGGAACATTTCCCACGTCTTGGGTGATACCGCATTGCAGAGCACGAGTTAATGTTTCTGCTCTATGTGGTATCAGGGAGAGATGGGGGGGGGGGGGGGTGTTGCTGAGGACAGACCGCTGGTCTCTACACAATGAAAATGATTTTTACACCAGATACTGTCTGGATTATATGGAGCGATAGTGTCTGTTGAAGGAGGGAACTCTACAGACATGGTGTGGTGATGTCATGGGTCCTATAGACACTATAGAGACATGGTGTGGTGATGTCATGGGTCCTATAGACACTATAGAGACACGGTGTGATGATGTCATGGGGTCCTACAGACACTATAGAGACATGGTGTGCTGATGTCATGGGTCCTATAGACACTATAGAGACATGGTGTGATGATGTCATGGGTCCTATAGACACTATAGAGACATGGTGTGGTGATGTCATGGGTCCTATAGACACTATAGAGACATGGTGTGGTGATGTCATGGGTCCTATAGACACTATAGAGACATGGTGTGATGATGTCATGGGTCCTATAGACACTATAGAGAGATGGTGTGATGATGTCATGGGGTCCTATAGACACCTGTATAGACATGGTGTGCTGATGTCATGGGTCCTATAGACACTATAGAGACACGGGTGTGGTGATTGTCATGGGTCCTATAGACACTGTATAGACATGGTGTGCTGATGTCATGGGTCCTATAGACACTATAGAGACACGGTGTGATGATGTCATGGGGTCCTACAGACACTATAGAGACATGGTGTGCTGATGTCATGTGGTCCTATAGACACTATAGAGACATGGTTGATGATGTCAATGGGTCCTCTAGACCACTATAGAGACATGGTGTGGTGATTGTCATGGGTCCTATAGCACTATAGAGACATGGTGTGGTGATGTCATGGGTCCTATAGACACGTATAGAGACATGGTGTGATGATGTCATGGGTCCTATAGACACCTGTATAGACATGGTGTGGCTGATGTCATGGGTCCTATAGACACTATAAGAGACATGGTGTGATGATGTAATGGGTCCTATAGACACTATAGAGACATGGTGTGATGATGTCATGGGGGTCCTACATACACTATAGAGACATGGTGTGATGATGTAATGGGTTCCTACAGCCACTATAGAGACATGGTGTGATGATGTAATGGGTCCTATAGACACTATAGAGACATGGTGTGGTGATGTCATGGGTCCTATAGACACTGTATAGACATGGTGTGCTGATGTCATGGGTCCTATAGACACTATAGAGACATGGTGTGATGATGTAATGGGTCCTATAGACACTATAGAGACATGGTGTGATGATGTCATGGGGTCCTACAGACACTATAGAGACAATGGTGTGGTGATGGCATGGGTCCTATAGACACTGTATAGACATGGTGTGAGATGTCATGGGTCCCTACAGACACTGTAGATACATGGTGTGATGATGTCATGGGTCCTATAGACACTAGAGGACATGGTGGATGATGTCATGGGGTCCTACAGACACTATAGAGACATGGTGTGATGATGTCATGGGTCCTATAGACACTGTTGAGACATGGTGTGATGATGTCATGGGGTCCTACAGACACTATAGAGACATGTGTGATGATGTAATGGGTCCTATAGACACTATAGAGACATGGTGTGATGATGTAATGGGGTCCTATAGACACTATAGAGACATGGTGTGATGATGTAATGGGTCCTATAGACACTATAGAGACATGGTGTGATGATGTCATGGGGTCCTACAGACACTATAGAGACATGGTGTGATGATGTCATGGGCCTACAGACACTATAGAGACATGGTGTGATGATGTCATGGTCCTACAGACACTATAGAGACATGGTGTGATGTTTACCAACAATGATAGATCTATAGTATGCCTGCGTCCCGAATCACTCCGGGCTCTGGACTAATCTAGTGCCCTATATAGGGAATAGTGTGTCATTTGGGACACAGATATAGTTAGCGTCAATGCTAATGCATAATGGGATGTCTATGGTGAGAAGATTAGCTTTGAAGCTACAGCTGCCTGTCCATTCAGACTATTGCTATCCCACAGGCTAAACATTAATACTAAACTACACGTGTCCAGGAAGGCAACACCTCGAGGCTAATGCTAATAATCATGGATGGTTTCAGGGGTATTGACAATATCAGTATTTTCATCGTTATTGCATCATTATTTACCAGTCTCCAGACCACAGGGCTAACAGTTATTGGCAGTGTCCCAAATGGCACCCTATTGCCTATACATAGTGCACTACTTTAGACCAGAACCCTATGACACCATATTGCCTATATATAGTGCACTACTTTAGACCAGAGCCCTATAGAACCCTATTCCCTATATAGTGCACTACTTTTGACCGGTGCCCTATGGAACCCTATTCCCTATATATAGGGTACTACTTTAGACCAGAGTCCTATGGCACCCTATTCCCTATATATATAGTGCACTACTTTAGACCAGAGCCCTATGACACCATATTGCCTATATATAGTGCACTACTTTAGACCAGAGCCCTATAGAACCCTATTCCCTATATAGTGCACTACTTTTGACCGGTTGCCCTATGGAACCCTATTCCCTATATATAGGGTACTACTTTAGACCAGAGTCCTATGGCACCCTATTCCCTATATATATAGTGCACTACTTTAGACCAGAGCCCTATAGACCCCTATTCCCTATATATAGTGCACTACTTTAGACCAGAGCCCTATGGCACCCTATTCCCTACATAGTGCACTACTTTAGACCTGAACAGACGCCATTTTGAGACTCTACCATGGTATTTACATTTGGAGTTATATATGTAGGAAATAGACGGGCTAATGCTAACGGGCTAATGCGGGCTAATAGAAGGGCTAATGCTAACGGGCTAATGCGGGCTAATAGACGGGCTAATGCTAACGGGCTAATGCGGGCTAATAGACGGGCTAATGCTAACGGGCTAATGCGGGCTAATAGACGGGCTAATGCTAACGGGCTAATGCGGGCTAATAGACGGGCTAATGCTAACGGGCTAATGCGGGCTAATAGACGGGCTAATGCTAACGGGCTAATGCGGGCTAATAGACGGGCTAATGCTAACGGGCTAATGCGGGCTAATAGACGGGCTAATGCGTACGGATGGATGGATTCATGGCTGTTGACAAAATCGTTAGAGTCTTTATATCATGTTTCGTCATTTCTCTTCAGCCAGTAATGAGTCCCAAATAGCACCTATTCCCTATATAGTGGCACTACTTTTAACCAGGGCCCTATGTCAAAAGTAGTGCACTACTGTACAGGTAGTAGGGTGGCATTTACCATGGTGTAGACTTAGCAGAGAGGTTCTTGGGAAGTCGGAGCTGGATCGAAAAAAAAACTCTGTATAATTCACATCCACAATATCATGACAAGGTCAATTATCTCCCATTGTCAATACCTACCATCTATATTGCATCGCCTCATTTTAATTTCATAACCAAATACTCTAATATATACTATATATAATATATATATATATACTATATTCTCTCACTTTTTAGTTTTATGAAACCATCATAATAATATGGTTCTGGGTGCTATCAATTACACATAGAGAGAGAGAGAGAGAGAGAGAGGGGGGGAGAGAGAGAGAGAGAGAGAGAGAGAGAGAGAGAGAGACAGAGAGAGAGAGAGAGAGAGAGAAGAGAGAGAAGAGAGAGAGAGAGAGAGAGAGAACAGAGAGAGAGAGAGAGACAGAGAGGAGCAGAGAGAGGCAGAGAGAGAGACAGAGAGAGACAGAGAGAGAGAGAGAACAGGAGAGGCAGAGAGAGACAGAGAGAGAGAGGAGACAGAGAGAGGCAGAGAGAGAGACAGAGAGAGACAGAGAGAGAGAGGCAGAGAGAGAGACAGAGAGAGAGAGAGGCGAGAGAGAGACAGAGAGAGACAGAGAGAGACAGAGAGAGACAGAGAGAGGAGAGAGAGACAGAGAGAGAGAGACAGAGAGAGAGAGGCAGAGAGAGAGAGAGACAGAGAGAGAGAGAGAGGCAGAGAGAGAGAGACAGAGAGAGACAGAAGAGAGAGACAGAGAGAGACAGAGAGAGAGACGAGAGAGAGACAGAGAGAGACAGAGAGAGACAGAGAGAGAAGGACAGAGAGAGACAGAAGAGACTAGACAGAAGAGACAGAGAGAGACAGAGATCGAGATATATAGAGAGAGACAGAGAGAGGCAGAGAGAGGGCATAGAGAGATAGCAGAGGAGAGAGAGGCAGAGAGAGAGCAGAGAGAGATAGAGCAGAGAAGAGACAGGAGACAGAGAGCCAGAGAGAGACAGAGAGAGACAGAGAGAGGCTAAACCACGACCAACACATTGGACACTCTATGGAACAAAAAGCTTCACTATATTATCCTGGAATATCCAAGGCCTGAGGTCATCTGCCTTTGGCCTAAAGAGCAGAACACCGGACTTCACCAAAGAAATCGGTAATACAGACATTGTCATCCGCAAGAAACCTGGTATAGAGGAGATGGACCCACTGGTTGCCCTCTAGGTTACAGAGAGCTGGTAGTCCATCCACCAAACTACCAGGTGTGAAACAGGGAAGGGACTCAGGGGTATGCTAATTTGGTATAGAGCAGAACCTAACTCACTCCATTAAATTAATCAAAACAGGACATTCTACATTTGGCTAGAAATTCAAAAGAAATTATCCTAACAGAGAAAATGTCCTCCTGTGTGCTACCTATATCCCCCCACTAGAATCCCCATATTTTAATGAAGACAGCTTCTCCATCCTGGAGGGGGAAATCAATCATTTCCAGGCCCAGGGACATGTACTAGTCTGTGGTGACCTAAAGGCCAGAACCGGACAAGAACCTGACACCCTCAGCACACAAGGGGACAAACACCTGCCTGGAGGTGACAGCATTCCCTCCCCCATATGCCCCCCTAGGCACAACTATGACAACATAACCAACAAAAACGGGTCACAACTCCTGCAACTCTGTCGCACGCTGGGTATGTACATAGTCAACGGTAGGCTTCGAGGGGACTCCTATGGTAGGTACACCTATAGCTCATCTCTTGGCAGTAGTACTGTAGACTACTTTATCACTGACCTCAACCCAGAGTCTCTCAGAGCGTTCACAGTCAGCCCACTGACACCCCTATCAGACCACAGCAAAATCACAGTCTACTTAAACAGAGCAATACTCAATCATGAGGCATCAAAGCCAAAGGAACTGAGTAACATTAAGAAATGCTATAGATGGAAGGAATGCAGTTTGGAAACCTACCAAAAAACAATTAGGCAACAACAAATTCAATCCCTCTTAGACAATTTCCTGGGTAAAACGTTCCACTGTAATAGTGAAGGTGTAAACTTGGCAGTAGAAAATCTTAACAGTATATTTGACCTCTCAGCTTCCCTATCAAATCTAAAAATCTCAAATAGAAAACCGAAGAAAATTAACAATAATGACAAATGGTTTGATGAAGAATGCAAAAATCTAAGAAAGAAATTGAGAAACCAGTCCAACCAAAAACATAGAGACCCGGAAAACCTGAGTCTACGCCTTCACTATGGTGAATCACTAAAACAATACAGAAATACACTACGGAAAAAGAAGGAACAGCATGTCAGAAATCAGCTCAATGCAATTGAAGAATCCATAGACTCTAACCACTTCTGGGAAAATTGGAAAACACTAAACAAACAACAACACGAAGAATTATCTATCCAAAATGGAGATGTATGGGTAAACCACTTCTCCAATCTTTTTGGCTCTATAACAAAGAATAAAGAGCAAAAACATATACATGATCAAACACAGATCTTAGAATCAACTATTAAAGACTACCAGAACCCACTGGATTCTCCAATTACATTGAATGAGTTACAGGACAAAATAAAAACCCTCCAACCCAAAAAGGCCTGTGGTGTTGATGGTATCCTCAATGAAATGATCAAATATACAGACAACAAATTCCAATTGGCTATACTAAAACTCTTTAACATCATACTTAGCTCTGGCATCTTCCCCAATATTTGGAACCATGGACTGATCACCCCAATCCACAAAAGTGGAGACAAATTTGACCCCAATAACTACCGTGGAATATGTGTCAACAGTAACCTTGGGAAAATCCTCTGCATTATTATTAACAGCAGACTCGTACATTTCCTCAATGAAAACAATGTACTGAGCAAATGTCAAATTGGCTTTTTACCAAATTACCGTACAACAGACCATGTATTCACCCTGCACACCCTAATTGACAATCAAACAAACCAAAACAAAGGCAAAGTCTTCTCATGCTTTGTTGATTTCAAAAAAGCCTTCGACTCAATCTGGCATGAGGGTCTGCTATACAAACTGATGGAAAGTGGTGTTGGGGGTAAAACATACGACATTATAAAATCCATGTACACAAACAACAAGTGTGCGGTTAAAATTGGCAAAAAACACACACATTTCTTCACACAGGGTCGTGGGGTTAGACAGGGATGCAGCTTAAGCCCCACCCTCTTCAACATATATATCAACGAATTGGCGAGGGCACTAGAAAAGTCTGCAGCACCCGGCCTCCCCCTGCTAGAATCCGAAGTCAAATGTCTGCTGTTTGCTGATGATCTGGTGCTTCTGTCACCAACCATGGAGGGCCTACAGCAGCACCTAGATCTTATGCACAGATTCTGTCAGACCTGGGCCCTGACAGTAAATCTCAGTAAGACCAAAATAATGGTGTTCCAAAAAAGGTCCAGTCACCAGGACCACAAATACAAATTCCATCTAGACACTGTTGCCCTAGAGCACACAAAAAACTATACATACCTTGGCCTAAACATCAGCACCACAGGTAACTTCCACAAAGCTGTGAACGATCTGAGAGACAAGGCAAGAAGGGCATTCTATGCCATCAAAAGAAACATAAATTTCAACATACCAATTAGGATCTGGCTAAAAATACTTGAATCAGTCATAGAGCCCATTGCCCTTTATGGTTGTGAGGTCTGGGGTCCGCTCACCAACCAAGACTTCACAAAATGGGACAAACACCAAATTGAGACTCTGCACGCAGAATTCTGCAAAAATATCCTCCGTGTACAACGTAGAACACCAAATAATGCATGCAGAGCAGAATTAGGCCGATACCCACTAATTATCAAAATCCAGAAAAGAGCTGTTAAATTCTACAACCACCTAAAAGGAAGCGATTCACAAACCTTCCATAAAGCCATCACCTACAGAGAGATGAACCTGGAGAAGAGTCCCCTAAGCAAGCTGGTCCTGGGGCTCTGTTCACAAACACACACTACAGAGCCCCAGGACAGCAGCACAATTAGACCCAACCAAATCATGAGAAAACAAAAAGATAACTACTTAACACATTGGAAAGAATTAACAAAAAAACAGAGCAAACTAGAATGCTATTTGGCCCTACACAGAGAGTACACAGCGGCAGAATACCTGACCACTGTGACTGACCCAAAATTAAGGAAAGCCTTGACTATGTACAGACTCAGTGAGCATAGACTTGCTATTGAGAAAGGCCGCCGTAGGCAGACTTGGCTCTCAAGAGAAGACAGGCTATGTGCTCACTGCCCACAAAATGAGGTGGAAACTGAGCTGCACTTCCTAACCTCCTGCCCAATGTATGACCATATTAGAGAGACATATTTCCCTCAGATTACACAGATCCACAAAGAATTCGAAAAACAAATCCAATTTTGAAAAACTCCCATATCTACTGGGTGAAATTCCACAGTGTGCCATCACAGCAGCAAGATTTGTGACCTGTTGCCACGAGAAAAGGGCAACCAGTGAAGAACAAACACCATTGTAAATACAACCCATATTTATGCTTATTTATTTTATCTTGTGTCCTTTAGCCATTTGTACATTGTTAGAACACTGTATATATATATAATATGACATTTGTAATGTCTTTACTGTTTTGAAACTTCTGTATGTGTAATGTTTACTGTTCATTTTTGTTGTTTTTCACTTTATATATTCACTTTGTATGTTGTCTACCTCACTTGCTTTGGCAATGTTAACACATGTTTCCCATGCCAATAAAGCCCTTGAATTGAATTGAATTGAGAGAGACAGAGAGAGACAGAGAGAGACAGAGAGAGACAGAGAGAAAGAAAGAGACAGAGAGACAGAGAGACAGAGAGAGACAGAGAGAGAGAGACAGAGAGAGACAGAAAGAGACAGAGAGAGACAGAGAGAGACAGAGAGAGCCAGAGAGAGACAGAGAGAGACAGAGAGAGAGAGACAGAGAGAGACAGAGAGAGAGAGAGAGACAGAGAGAGAGAGAGACAGAGAGAGACAGAGAGAGACAGAGAGAGAGAGACAGAGAGAGACAGAGAGAGAGAGAGAGACAGAGAGAGACAGAGAGAGACAGAGAGAGACAGAGAGAGAGACAGAGAGAGACAGAAAGAGACAGAGAGAGAGACAGAGAGAGACAGAGAGAGACAGAGAGAGACAGAGAGAGAGACAGAGAGAGACAGAGAGAGACAGAGAGAGACAGAGAGAGACAGAGAGACAGAGAGAATTTTCTCCTCATCCTTTACCTCCATTATACTGACTGATGCAATGTCTTCCTCCCTGTCTGGAAGTCATTTAACCCCTCTGTCTCTCTATACCAGAGTCAAGAATCTTTGACAAAGAACATTCTCTCTTTCTCTCAAAGAAACACACACACACACACACACACACTGTGGAAATGTCACTTCCGGGACTGGCCAGAGAAGTCAGTGTTGTGTAGAAATGGTTGAAGGATGATATGGAGAAAGAGCTCTTCAAGCCTTTATTTGCTATTGTGTTGCTCTAATAACAGTTTCTATACAGTCTCTGTGTCACTGTAGAAAGGACAAGCAATCACCAGCGTGTTATTTGAGTGTACTTGTCTTTTATGAGGTTCAGAGTAGAGTTGTGATGTGAAGTGAGTCTACTTGTCTTCTATGAGGTTCAGAGTAGAGTTGTGATGTGAAGTGAGTGTACTTGTCTTGTATGAGGTTCAGAGTAGAGTTGTGATGTGAAGTGAGTGTACTTGTCTTGTATGAGGTTCTGAGTAGAGTCGTGATGTGAAGTGAGTCTACTTGTCTTCTATGAGGTTCTGAGTAGAGTCGTGATGTGAAGTGAGTCTACTTGTCTTCTATGAGGTTCTGAGTAGAGTTGTGATGACATTGCTGGTCTAGGCATACTGAGTTTTTATATGTGGATGTGTGATGATGTGTTGTTGATATGTTGATGTGTGATGATGTGTGATGATGTGATGATGTGTGATGATGTGTTGATGTTTCTTGATGTGTTGATGATGTGTTGATGTGTGATGATGTGATGATGTGTTGATGATGTGATGATGTGTTGATGATGTGTTGATGTTGATGTGTTGTCTGTATCGTGTGCAATAGAGCAGTGTTTCCCAAACACTGTTTGTTGTTTTTGCACTACGCAGCTGATTCAAATTATCAATGCTGGATGATTAGTTGAGCAAAAACTAAAACGTGTTTGTGTTTGCGAAACACTGCTCTACGCAATGGGAACTGGACCTTTTTCTTCAAACACCATTATTTTTGTGTCTTACTGAGATTTACTGTACAGGGCCCAGGTCTGTCAGGGCCCAGGTCTGTCAGGGCCCAGGTCTGTCAGGGCCCAGGTCTGTCAGGCCCAGGTCTGTCAGGGCCCAGGTCTGTCAGGTCCCAGGTCTGTCAGGGCCCAGGTCTGTCAGGGCCCAGGTCTGTCAGGGCCCAGGTCTGTCAGGTCCCAGGTCTGTCAGGGCCCAGGTCTGTCAGGGCCCAGGTCTGTCAGGGCACAGGTCTGTCAGGCCCAGGTCTGTCAGGGCCCAGGTCTGTCAGGTCCCAGGTCTGTCAGGGCCCAGGTCTGTCAGGGCCCAGGTCTGTCAGGGCCCAGGTCTGTCAGGGTCCCAGGTCTGTCAGGGCCCAGGTCTGTCAGAATCTGTGCATAAGATCTAGGTGCTACTGTAGGCCCTCCTTGGTTGGGGACAGAAGCACCAGCTCATCAGCAACCAGTAGACATTTGACTTCAGATTCTAGTAGGGTGAGGCCGGCTGCTGACTGTTCTACTGGCCAAGTCATTGATATATATGTTGAAGAGGGTGGGGCTTAAGCTGCATCCCTGTCTCACCCCACGGCCCTGTGTGAAGAAATGTGTGTGTTTCTTGCCAATTTTAACCGCACACTTGTTGTTTGTATACATGGATTTTATAATGTTGTATGTTTTACCCCCAACACCACTTTCCATCAGTTTGTACAGCAGACCCTCATGCCAAAATTGGGTCAAACACTTTTTGAAATAAAAGAAAGCCTGAGAAGACGTTGCCTTTGTTTTGGTTTGTTTGGTTGTTAATTAGGGTGTGCAGGGTGAATACGTGGTCTGTCATACGGTAGATTGGTAAAAAGCCAATTTGACACTTGCTCAGTACATTGTTTTCATTGAGGAAATGTACGAGTCTGCTGTTAATGATAATGCAGAGGATTTTCCCAAGGTTACTGTTGACGCATATTCCACGGTAGTTAATGATAATGCAGTGAATTTTCCCAATGTTGCTGTTGACTCATATCCCCTGGTAGTTAATGATAATGCAGTGAATTTTCCCAAGGTTGCTGTTGACTCATATCCACTGGTAGTTAATGATAATGCTGAGGATTTTCCCAAGGTTACTGTTGACTCATATCCCCTGGTAGTTAATGATAATGCAGAGGATTTTCCCAAGGTTACTGTTGACGCATATCCCCGGTAGTTATTGGGGTCAAATTTGTCTCCACTTTTGTGGATTGGGGTGATCAGTCCTTGGTTTCAAATATTGGAGCAGATGCCAGAGCTGAGGATGACGTTAAAGAGTTTTAGTATAGCCAATTGGAATTTGTGGTTTGTATATTTTATTATTTCATTAAGACACCATCAACCCCACAGGCCTTTTGTGTTGGAGGGTTTGTTTTTTGCCCTGTAGATCATTCAATGTAGTTGGAGAATCCAGTGGGTTCTTTAATAGTTGATTCTAAGATTTGTATTTGATCATGAATATGTTTTTGTTGTTTTTTCTTAGATATCAAGCCAAACAGATTGGAGAAGTGGTTTAACCAGACAACTCCATTTGGATTATTATCTCTTCATGTTGTTGTTTGTTTAGTGTGTTTTAATTTCTCCATAAATGGTTCGAGTCTATGGATTCTTCACTTACATTGAGCTGATTTCTGATGTGCGATTCCTTCGTTTTCTGTTTGGGAATTTCTGGTTATCTAGATCTCGTTGTTTTTCGGTTGGATAGGTTTCTCAATTTCTTTCTAAGGTGTTTGCATTCTTCATCAAACTACTTGTTATTAATTTTCTTAGGTTGTCTGATTGGATTTTCTTCTGATTTGATAGAGAAACTGAAAGGTCAAATATACTGTTGAGATTTTCTACTGACAAGTTTTTTTGTTCATGGAGTTGTCTTAAAAGGGTTTGAAGTTGTTGAGTGTGTGTGTGTGTGTGTGTGTGTGTGTGTGTGTGTGTGTGTGTGTGTGTGTGTGTGTGTGTGTGTGTATGTGTGTATGTGTATGTGTGTGTGTGTGTGTGTCTGTGTCTGTGTGTGTGTGTATGTGTATGTGTGTGTGTGTGTGTGTGTGTGTGTGTGTGTGTGTGTGTGTGTGTGTGTGTGTGTGTGTGTGTGTGTGTGTGTGTGTGTGTGTGTGGTGTGTGTGTGTGTGTGTGTGTGGTGTGTGTGTGCGGACATACAAAGGGAAGGCCTACACATGGCTCTGGGTTATTCAGGGTTTTTGACAAAACAAGTCCATTTTCCATTAACAATAGTGAAGGAGAGGGAATGAGTTGGTTCCAGGGACAAGTGGTGAATATCAAGGTGGATATTGAATTTCTGACGGTCTGATGTTGCCATGCATCAGTTGTAAAGTGGCTGAAAACAGACAGACACACACACCACACACACACACACACACACATACACCCAGAAACACACACACACAGACACACACACATACACACACAAACACGCGTGCACACACACACACACACACACACACCACACACATGCACCCACAAACCGCGCGCATACACACACACACACACATACACATGCCACCCCCCCCCCCCCCACACACACACACACACAAACACACACATGCACCCACAAACACGCGCGCACACACACACATGCACCCACAAACAGGCGCGCACCACACCACACACACACACACACTAACACTCACAGTGTCTGAAGACTCACTCAGATGAGGAAAGGAGGCTCTGCAAGGAAGAAGGACAGAGATGTTCATCCACAGAGAGATGTCTTCCATTGGAGAAAGTAATAATGTGCAATAGGGCCTTAGGACAACGTTACGCTGTATCTCATCAGGTTTATCTGCTCAAATTGGAGTGTGTCTTCTCACCAAGTAAGTCATAACTTTGTGGCGAGCCTCTGTCCTGGAGTTGAACTCTGAATTGCAGGGCCTTAAAATCACAACCCCCACCCCTCCAGCCCAACTCCCTCTGCATTCATACTACTCTAAGCAGAGCTAACAGCCTCCTGGGCTAAGAGAACACACTGCCCTTAGCAGAGAGCTAGCAGCCTCCTGGGCTAAGAGAACACACTGCCTTAGCAGAGCTAACAGCCTCCTGGCTAAGAGGAATACACTGCCCTTAGCAGAGAGCTAACAGCCTCCTGGGCTAAGAGAATACACTGCCCTTAGCAGAGAGCTAACAGCCTCCTGGGCTAAGAGAACACACTGCCCTTAGCAGAGCTAACAGCCTCCTGGGCTAAGAGAACACCCTGCCCTTAGCAGAGAGCTAACAGCCTCCTGGGCTAAGATAATACACTGCCCTTAGCAGAGCTAACAGCCTCCTGGGCTAAGATAATACACTGCCCTTAGCAGAGCTAACAGCCTCCTGGGCTAAGAGAACACACTGCCCTTAGCAGAGAGCTAGCAACCTCCTGGGCTAAGAGAACACACTGCCCTTAGCAGAGCTAACAGCCTCCTGGGCTAAGAGAACACACTGCCCTTAGCAGAGCTAAGGGTCTCCTTGGCAACCCCCCCCCAACCACGTTCCCCGTTCTTCACCTCCCTATCCCCAGGCTTACCCCTCCAACCCATACAGTCTGGCAGCAGATTCCCTATTAGACTATTCAGACACATTCAGAGCTCTTGGGACCTGACTAACTGGTATCGGTGCTGTTAGAGCAACAAATCAGCTGGGGCTGGCCGGTCCACACACACACACACACACACACACACACACACACACACACACACACACACACACACACACACACACACACACACACACAGAGACAGAGACAGAGACAGAGACAGGGACAGAGACAGAGACAGAGACAGAGACAGAGACAGAGACAGAGACAGAGACACAGACACAGACACAGACACAGACACACACACACACACACACACACACACACACACACACACACACACACAGAGAGACAGAGACAGAGACAGAGACAGAGACAGAGACACAGACACAGACACAGACACAGACACAGACACAGACACACACACACACACACACACACACACACACACACACACACACAGAGAGACAGAGACAGAGACAGAGACAGAGACAGAGACAGAGACACAGACACAGACACAGACACAGACACAGACACAGACACCACACACACACACACACACACACACACACACACAACAACCACACACACACACAACACACACCACACACACAACACACACACACACACACACAGTCCAGCCTCCACTAGACATCACCCTCAGATGTTGTATGTATATTCTGGAATACTGTACATTCATCATTGAGATATTATTTTTTTACTTTGTCTGAATCTCTTATTACCCCTCTAATCTTAGTCTCTGCATTCTGGATCTACAGCCATCAGTGTAATGAACACAGGAGCTCAACTTCAGCCATCATCCCTACACATCAAACCTCCTCAGCCTCATCCCTACACATCAAACCTCCTCAGCCTCATCCCTGCACATCAAACCTCCTCAGCCTCATCCCTGCACATCAACCTCTCAGCCTCATCCCTACACATCAAACCTCCTCAGCCTCATCCCTACACATCAAACCTCCTCAGCCTCATCCCTGCACATCAAACCTCCTCAGCCTCATCCCTACACATCAAACCTCCTCAGTCTCATCCCTACCACATCAAACCTCCTCAGCCTCATCCCTACACATCAAACCTCCTCAGTCTCACTCCTACCCATCAAACCTCCTCAGCCTCATCCCTACACATCAAACCTCCTCAGCCTCATCCCTACACATCAAACCTCCTCAGTCTCATCCCTACACATCAAACCTCCTCAGCCTCATCCCTACCCATCAAACCTCCTCAGCCTCATCCCTACACATCAAACCTCCTCAGCCTCACTCCTACACATCAAACCTCCTCAGCCTCACTCCTACACATCAAACCTCCTCAGCCTCATCCCTACACATCAAACCTCCTCAGCCTCATCCCTACACATCAAACCTCTCAGCCTCATCCCTACATATCAAACCTCCTCAGCCCCAAGCATACACATCAAACCTCCTCAGCCTCATCCCTACCCATCAAACCTCCTCAGCCTCATCCCTACACATCAAACCTCCTCAGCCTCATCCCTACCCATCAAACCTCCTCAGCCTCATCCCTACACATCAAACCTCCTCAGCCCCAAGCATACACATCAAACCTCCTCAGCCTCATCCCTACACATCAAACCTCCTCAGTCTCACTCCTACCCATCAAACCTCCTCAGCCTCATCCCTACCCATCAAACCTCCTCAGCCTCATCCCTACACATCAAACCTCCTCAGTCTCACTCCTACACATCAAACCTCCTCAGCCTCATCCCTACCCATCAAACCTCCTCAGCCTCATCCCTACACATCAAACCTCCTCAGTCTCACTCCTACACATCAAACCTCCTCAGCCTCATCCCTACCCATCAAACCTCCTCAGCCTCATCCCTACACATCAAACCTCCTCAGTCTCACTTCCGACACATCAAACCTCCTCAGTCTCACTCCTACCCATCAAACCTTCTCAGTCTCACTTCCGACACATCAAACCTCCCCAGCCTCACTCCTACACATCAAACCTCCCCAGCCTCACTCCTACATATCAAACCTCCCCAGTCTCACTCCGACACATCAAACCTCCTCAGTCTCACTCCTACCCATCAAAACCTCCTCAGTCTCACTCCTACACATCAAACCTCCTCAGTCTCACTCCTACAACAGAGCTTTCCTTTCCTCCTCTGTCTGTTTTTCAACCCAGTAAACACTGGGACAACCCTGTAAACCCAGTACACACCGGGACAACCCAGTAAACACCAGGACAACCCAGTAAACACCGGGACAACCCAGTAAAAACCGGGACAACCCAGTAAACACCGGGACAACCCAGTAAAAACCGGGACAACCCAGTAAACACCGGGACAACCCAATAAACCCAGTAAACACTGGGACAACCCAGTAAAAACTGGGAAAACCCAGTAAACACCGGGACAACCCAATAAACCCAGTAAACACCGGGACAACCCAGTAAACCCAGTAAACACTGGGACAACCCAGTAAACACTGGGACAACCCAGTAAACACCGGGACAACCCAGTAAACACCAGGACAACCCAGTAAACACCGGGACAACCCAATAAACCCAGTAAACCCGG
>NW_022264162.1:0-34110 GCF_002021735.2 Oncorhynchus kisutch | reverse complement strand
AACATGATTTAGGAGCTTGTTTATGAAAAGTGCTTTTCTTTCATTTCAATGTTGCAACTTGCTGAAAACTATCCACGGTGTTTTCATTTCATCTCTCATAAAACATAAAAAACTTTTTTTATCCAGAGTGCTCAAACATGATTTAGAGCTTGTTTATGGAAAAGTGCTTATTTCTGCATTTTCACTGTTGCAACTTGCTGAAAACTATCCACGGTGTTCATTCATCTCAACTAGAGACAGGCACAGCAAAATTGACATCCAGAGTGCATCAAACATGATTTAGAGCTTGTTTATGGAAAAGTGCTTATTTTTGCATTTCAATGTTTCAACTTGCTGAAAACTGTCCACGGTGTTCATTTCATCTCAACCTAGACACAGCACAGCAAAAATTGGACATCCAGAGTGCATCAAACATGATTTAGAGCTTGTTTATGGAAAGTGCTTATTTCTGCATTTCATTCAATGTTGCAACTTGCTGAAAACTGTCCACCACGGTGTTCATTTCATCTCAACTAGACCAGCACAGCAAAATTGGACATCCAGAGTGCATCAAACATGAGTTAGAGCTTGTTTAATGGGAAAAGTGCTTATTTTCTGCATTTCAATGTTGTAACGTGCTGAAACAGTCTACAGTGTTTTCATAACATCTCAAATAACATAACAAAAACATTTTTTATCCGAAGTGCTTCAAACATGATTTAGAGCTTGTTTATGGGAAAGTGCTTATTTCTGCATTCAATGTTGCAAACTTGCTGAAAACTATCCACGGCGTTCATTTCATCTCAACTATAGACAGCACAGCAAAACTTGATATCCAGAGTGCATCAAAACATGATTTAGAGCTTGTTTATGGAAAAGTGCTTATTTTTGCATTTCAATGTTGCAACTTGCTGAAAACTTCCACGGTGTTCATTTCATCTCAACCTAGACACAGCACAGCAAAAATTGGATCCAGAGTGCATCAAACTGATTTAGAGCTTGTTTATGGAAAAGTGCTTAGTTTTGCATTTCAATGTTTCAACTTGCTGAAAACTGTCCACGGTGTTCATTTCATCTCAACCTAGACACAGCACAGCAAGAATTGGACATCCAGAGTGCATCAACATGATTTAGAGCTTGTTTATGGAAAAGTGCTTATTTCTGCATTTCAATGTTGTAACTTGCTGAAAACAGTCTACAGTGTTTTCATAACATCTCAAATAAACATAACAAAAACATTTTTTATCCAGAGTGCTTCAAACATGATTTAGAGCTTGTTTATGGAAAAGTGCTTATTTTGCATTTCAATGTTTCAACTTGCTGAAAACTGTCCACGGCTGTTCATTTCATCTCACCTAGACACAGCACAGCAAAGAATTGGACATCCAGAGTGCATCAAACATGAGTTAGAGCTTGTTTATGGAAAAGTGCTTATTTCTGCATTTCAATGTTGTAACTTGCTGAAAACAGTCACAGGTGTTTCATTAGCATCTCAACTAAACAATAACAGCAAAAAATTGGATATCCAGAGTGCATCAAACATGATTTAGAGCTTGTTTATGGAAAAGTGCTTATTTCTGCATTTCATGTTGCAACTTGCTGAAACTATCCACGGTGTTCATTTCATCTCAACTATACACAGCACAGCAAAACTTGGACATCCAGAGTGCATCAAAACATGATTTAGAGCTTGTTTATGGAAAAGTGCTTATTTTATGCATTTCAATGTTGCAACTTGCTGAAAACTATCCACGGTGTTCATTTCATCTCAACTAGACACAGCACAGCAAAAATTGGATATCCAGAGTGCATCAAACCATGATTTAGAGCTTGTTTATGGAAAAGTGCTTATTTCTTGCATTTCAATGTTTCAACTTGCTGAAAACTGTCCTACGGTGTTCATTCATCTCAACCTAGACGACACAGCAAGAATTGGACATCCAGAGTGCATCAAACATGATTTAGAGCTTGTTTATGGAAAAGTGCTTATTTTCTGCATTTCAATGTTGCAACTTGCTGAAAACAGTCTACAGTGTTTTCATAACATCTCAAATAAACATAACAAAACATTTTTTATCCAGAGTGCTTCAAACATGATTTAGAGCTTGTTTATGGAAAAGTGCTTATTTCTGCATTTCAATGTTGCAACTTGCTGAAAACTATCCACGGCGTTCATTTCATCTCAACTATAGACCAGCACAGCAAAACTTGGACATCCAGAGTGCATCAAAACATGATTTAGAGCTTGTTTATGGAAAAGTGCTTATTTCTGCATTTCAATGTTGCAACTTGCTGAAAACTATCCACGGTGTTCATTTATCTCAACTAGACACAGCACAGCAAAAATTGGATATCCAGAGTGCATCAAACATGATTTAGAGCTTGTTTATGGAAAAGTGCTTATTTTGCATTTCAATGTTCAACTTGCTGAAAAACTGTCCACGGTGTTCATTTCATCTCAACCTAGACACAGCACAGCAAGAATTGGACATCCAGAGTGCATCAAACATGATTTAGAGCTTGTTTATGGAAAAGTGCTTATTTCTGCATTTCATGTTGTAACTTGCTGAAAACAGTCTACCAGTGTTTCATTACATCTCAAATAGACACATACAACAAAACATTTTTATCCAGAGTGCTTCAAAACATGATTTAGAGCTTGTTTATGGAAAAGTGCTTATTTTGCATTTCAATGTTTCAACTTGCTGAAAACTGTCCACGGTGTTCATTTCATCTCAACCTAGACACAGCACAGCAAGAATTGGACATCCAGAGTGCATCAAACATGATTTAGAGCTTGTTTATGGAAAAGTGCTTATTTCTGCATTTCCAAATGTTGTAACTTGCTGAAAAACAGTCTACAGTGTTTCATAGCATCTCAAATAAAACATAACAAAAACATTTTTTTATCCAGAATGCTTCAAACATGATTTAGAGCTTGTTTATGGAAAAAGTGCTTATTTCTGCATTTCAATGTTGCAACTTGCTGAAAACTATCCACGGCGTTCATTTCATCTCACTATAGACAGCACAGCAAAATTGGATATCCAGAGTGCATCAAACATGATTAGAGCTTGTTTATGGAAAAGTGCTTATTTTTGCATTTCAATGTTTCAACTTGCTGAAAACTGTCCACGGTGTTCATTTCAATCTCAACCTAGACACAGCACAGCAAAAATTGGACATCCAGAGTGCATCAAACATGATTTAGAGCTTGTTTATGGAAAAGTGCTTATTTCTGCATTTCAATGTTGCAACTTGCTGAAAACTATCCACGGTGTTCATTTCATCTCAACTAGACACAGCACAGCAAAAATTGGACATCCAGAGTGCATCAAACATGATTTAGAGCTTGTTTATGGAAAAGTGCTTATTTCTGCATTTCAATGTTGTAACTTGCTGAAAACAGTCTACAGTGTTTCATATCATCTCAACATAAACATAACAAAAACATTTTTTATCCAGAGTGCATTCAAACATGATTTAGAGCTTGTTTATGGAAAAGTGCTTATTTCTGCATTTCAATGTTGCAACTTGCTGAAAACTATCCACGGCGTTCATTTCATCTCAACTATAGACAGCACAGCAAAAACTTGGACATCCAGAGTGCATCAAAACAATGATTTAGAGCTTGTTTATGGAAAAGTGCTTATTTCTGCATTTCAATGTTGCAACTTGCTGAAAACTATCCACGGTGTTCATTTCATCTCAACTAGACACAGCACAGCAAAAATTGGATATCCAGAGTGCATCAAACATGATTTAGAGCTTGTTTATGGAAAAGTGCTTATTTCTGCATTTCAATGTTTGCAACTTGCTGAAAACTATCCACGGTGTTCATTTCATCTCAACTAGACAGCACAGCAAAAATTGGACATCCAGAGTGCATCAAACATGATTTAGAGCTGTTTATGGAAAAGTGCTTATTTTTGCATTTCAATGTTTCAACTTGCTGAAAACTGTCCACGGTGTTCATTTCATCTCAACCTAGACAACAGCACAGCAAAATTGGACATCCAGAGTGCATCAAACATGATTTAGAGCTTGTTTATGGAAAAGTGCTTATTTCTGCATTTCAATGTTGCAACTTGCTGAAAACTATCCACGTGTTTCATTGCATCTCAAATAGACCAGCACAGCAAAAATTGGACATCCAGAGTGCTTCAAACATGATTTAGAGCTTGTTTATGGAAAAGTGCTTATTTCTGCATTTCAATGTTGCAACTTGCTGAAAACTATCCACGGCGTTCATTTCATCTCAACTATAGACAGCACAGCAAAAATTGGATATCCAGAGTGCATCAAACATGATTTAGAGCTTGTTTATGGAAAAGTGCTTATTTTTGCATTTCAATGTTTGCAACTTGCTGAAAAACTGTCCACGGTGTTCATTTCATCTCAACCTAGACACAGCACAGCAAAAATTGGACATCCAGAGTGCATCAAACATGATTTAGAGCTTGTTTATGGAAAAGTGCTTATTTCTGCATTTCAATGTTGCAACTTGCTGAAAACTAGTCCACGGTGTTCATTTCATCTCAACATAGAAACAGCACAGAAAGAATTGGATATCCAGAGTGCATTCAAACATGATTTAGAGCTTGTTTATGGAAAAGTGCTTATTTCTGCATTTCAATGTTGCAACTTGCTGAAAACTAGTCCACGGCGTTTCATTTCATCTCAACTAGAACAGCACAGCAAATATTTGATATCCAGAGTGCATCAAACATGATTTAGAGCTTGTTTATGGAAAAGTGCTTATTTTTGCATTTCAATGTTTCAACTTGCTGAAAACTGTCCACGGTGTTCATTTCATCTCAACCTAGACACAGCACAGCAAAATTGGACATCCAGAGTGCAATCAAAACATGATTTAGAGCTTGTTTATGGAAAAGTGCTTATTTCTGCATTTCAATGTTGCAACTTGCTGAAACTATCCACGGTGTTCATTTCATCTCAACTAGACACAGCACAGCAAAAATTGGACATCCAGAGTGCATCAAACATGATTTAGAGCTTGTTTATGGAAAAGTGCTTATTTCTGCATTTCAATGTTGCAACTTGCTGAAAACTATCCACGGTGTTTCATATTCATCTCAACATAGACAGCACAGCAAAAATTGGATATCCAGAGTGCATCAAACATGATTTAGAGCTTGTTTATGGAAAAGTGCTTATTTTTGCATTTCAATGTTTCAACTTGCTGAAAACTGTCCACGGTGTTCCATTTCATCTCAACCTAGACACAGCACAGCAAAAATTGGACATCCAGAGTGCATCAAACATGATTTAGAGCTTGTTTATGGAAAAGTGCTTATTTCTGCATTTCAATGTTGTAACTTGCTGAAAACTGTCCTACATGTGTTTCATATCATCTCAAATAGAACATACAGCAAAAACATTGGAATCCAGAGTGCCTTCAAACATGATTTAGAGCTTGTTTATGGAAAAGTGCTTATTTCTGCATTTCAATGTTGCAACTTGCTGAAAACTATCCACGGTGTTCATTTCATCTCAACTAGACACAGCACAGCAAAATTGGACATCCAGAGTGCATCAAACATGATTTAGAGCTTGTTTATGGAAAAGTGCTTATTTCTGCATTTCAATGTTGTAACTTGCTGAAAACAGTCTACAGTGTTTTCATAGCATCTCAAATAAACATAACAAAAAACATTTTTTATCCAGAATGCTTCAAACATGATTTAGAGCTTGTTTATGGAAAAGTGCTTATTTCTGCATTTCAATGTTGCAACTTGCTGAAAACTATCCACGGCGTTCATTTCATCTCAACTATAGACAGCACAGCAAAAATTGGATATCCAGAGTGCATCAAACATGATTTAGAGCTTGTTTATGGAAAAGTGCTTATTTCTGCATTTCAATGTTGCAACTTGCTGAAAACTATCCACGGTGTTCATTTCATCTCAACCTAGACACAGCACAGCAAAATTGGACATCCAGAGTGCATCAAACATGATTTAGAGCTTGTTTATGGAAAAGTGCTTATTTCTGCATTTCAATGTTTCAACTTGCTGAAAACTAGTCCACGGTGTTCATTTCATCTCAACTAGACACAGCACAGCAAAATTGGATATCCAGAGTGCATCAAACATGATTTAGAGCTTGTTTATGGAAAAGTGCTTATTTCTGCATTTCAATGTTGCAACTTGCTGAAAACTAGTCCACGGTGTTCATTTCATCTCAACATAGACACAGCACAGCAAAACTGGACATCCAGAGTGCATCAAACATGATTTAGAGCTTGTTTATGGAAAAGTGCTTATTTCTGCATTTCAATGTTGTAACTTGCTGAAAACTAGTCCACAGGTGTTTCATTAACATCTCACATAGAACCCTAACAGCAAAAACATTGGATATCCAGAGTGCATTCAAACAATGATTTAGAGCTTGTTTATGGAAAAGTGCTTATTTTTGCATTTCAATGTTTCAACTTGCTGAAAACTGTCCACGGTGTTCATTTATCTCAACCTAGACACAGCACAGCAAGAATTGGACATCCAGAGTGCATCAAACATGATTTAGAGCTTGTTTATGGAAAAGTGCTTATTTCTGCATTTCAATGTTGTAACTTGCTGAAAACAGTCTACAGTGTTTTCATAGCATCTCAATAAAACATAACAAAACATTTTTTTATCCAGAATGCTTCAAACATGATTTAGAGCTTGTTTATGGAAAAGTGCTTATTTCTGCATTTCAAATGTTGCAACTTGCTGAAAACTATCCACGGCGTTCATTTTCATCTCAACTAGACCAGCACAGCAAAATTGGATATCCAGAGTGCATCAAACATGATTTAGAGCTTGTTTATGGAAAAGTGCTTATTTTTGCATTTCAATGTTTCAACTTGCTGAAAACTGTCCACGGTGTTCATTTCATCTCAACCTAGACACAGCACAGCAAAAATTGGACATCCAGAGTGCATCAAACATGATTTAGAGCTTGTTTATGGAAAAGTGCTTATTTCTGCATTTCAATGTTGCAACTTGCTGAAAACTATCCACGGTGTTCATTTCATCTCAACTAGACACAGCACAGCAAAATTGGACATCCAGAGTGCATCAAACATGATTTAGAGCTTGTTTATGGAAAAGTGCTTATTTCTGCATTTCAATGTTGTAACTTGCTGAAAACAGTCTACAGTGTTTTCATACATCTCAAATAAACATAACAAAAACATTTTTTATCCAGAGTGCTTCAAACATGATTTAGAGCTTGTTTATGGAAAAGTGCTTATTTCTGCATTTCAATGTTGCAACTTGCTGAAAACTATCCACGGCGTTCATTTCATCTCAACTATAGACAGCACAGCAAAACTTGGACATCCAGAGTGCATCAAACATGATTAGAGCTTGTTTATGGAAAAGTGCTTATTTCTGCATTTCAATGTTGCAACTTGCTGAAAACTATCCACGGTGTTCATTTATCTCAACTAGACACAGCACAGCAAAAAATTGGATATCCAGAGTGCATCAAACATGATTTAGAGCTTGTTTATGGAAAAGTGCTTATTTTGCATTTCAATGTTTCAACTTGCTGAAAACTGTCCACGGTGTTCATTTCATCTCAACCTAGACACAGCACAGCAAGAATTGGACATCCAGAGTGCATCAAAACATGATTTAGAGCTTGTTTATGGAAAAGTGCTTATTTCTGCATTTCAATGTTGTAACTTGCTGAAAACAGTCTACAGTGTTTTCATAGCATCTCAAATAAACATAACAAAAACATTTTTTTATCCAGAAGTGCTTCAAACATGATTTAGAGCTTGTTTATGGAAAAGTGCTTATTTCTGCATTTCAATGTTGCAACTTGCTGAAAACTATCCACGGCGTTCATTTCATCTCAACTATAGAACAGCACAGCAAAAATTGGATATCCAGAGTGCATCAAAACATGATTTAGAGCTTGTTTATGGAAAAGTGCTTATTTTGCATTTCAATGTTTCAACTTGCTGAAAACTGTCCACGGTGTTCATTTCATCTCAACTAGACACAGCACAGCAAAAATTGGACATCCAGAGTGCATCAAACATGATTTAGAGCTTGTTTATGGAAAAGTGCTTATTTTTGCATTTCAATGTTCAACTTGCTGAAAACTGTCCACGGTGTTTCATTTCATCTCAACCTAGACACAGCACAGCAAGAATGGACATCCAGAGTGCATCAAACATGATTTAGAGCTTGTTTATGGAAAAGTGCTTATTTCTGCATTTCAATGTTGTAACTTGCTGAAAACAGTCTACAGTGTTTTCATACATCTCAAATAAACATAACAAAAACATTTTTTTATCCAGAATGCTATCAAACATGATTTAGAGCTTGTTTATGGAAAGTGCTTATTTCTGCATTTCAATGTTGCAACTTGCTGAAAACTATCCACGGCGTTCATTTCATCTCAACTATAGACAGCACAGCAAAAAATTGGATATCCAGAGTGCATCAAACATGATTTAGAGCTTGTTTATGGAAAAGTGCTTATTTTTGCATTTCAATGTTGCAACTTGCTGAAAACTATCCACGGTGTTCATTTCATCTCAACATAGACACAGCACAGCAAAATTGGACATCCAGAGTGCATCAAACATGATTTAGAGCTTGTTTATGGAAAAGTGCTTATTTCTGCATTTCAATGTTGCAACTTGCTGAAAACTATCCACGTGTTCATTTCATCTCAACTAGACACAGCACAGCAAAATTGGATATCCAGAGTGCATCAACATGATTTAGAGCTTGTTTATGGAAAAGTGCTTATTTTTGCATTTCAATGTTCAACTTGCTGAAAACTGTCCACGGTGTTCATTCATCTCAACCTAGACACAGCACAGCAAGAATTGGACATCCAGAGTGCATCAAACATGATTTAGAGCTTGTTTATGGAAAAGTGCTTATTTCTGCATTTCAATGTTGTAACTTGCTGAAAACAGTCTACAGTGTTTCATAGCATCTCAATAAAACATAACAAAAACATTTTTTATCCAGAATGCTTCAAACATGATTTAGAGCTTGTTTATGGAAAAGTGCTTATTTCTGCATTTCAATGTTGCAACTTGCTGAAAACTATCCACGGCGTTCATTTCATCTCAACTATAGACAGCACAGCAAAAATTGGATATCCAGAGTGCATCAAACATGATTTAGAGCTTGTTTATGGAAAGTGCTTATTTTTGCATTTCAATGTTTCAACTTGCTGAAAACTGTCCACGGTGTTCATTTCATCTCAACCTAGACACAGCACAGCAAAAATTGGACATCCAGAGTGCATCAAACATGATTTAGAGCTTGTTTATGGAAAAGTGCTTATTTCTGCATTTCAATGTTGCAACTTGCTGAAAACTATCCACGGTGTTCATTTCATCTCAACTAGACACAGCACAGCAAAAATTGGACATCCAGAGTGCATCAAACATGATTTAGAGCTGTTTATGGAAAAGTGCTTATTTCTGCATTTCAATGTTGTAACTTGCTGAAAACAGTCTACAGTGTTTTCATAACATCTCAAATAAACATAACAAAAACATTTTTTTATCCAGAGTGCTTCAAACATGATTTAGAGCTTGTTTATGGAAAAGTGCTTATTTTGCATTTCAATGTTCAACTTGCTGAAAACTGTCCACGGTGTTCATTTCATCTCAACCTAGACACAGCACAGCAAGAATTGGACATCCAGAGTGCATCAAACATGATTTAGAGCTTGTTTATGGAAAAGTGCTTATTTCTGCATTTCAATGTTGTAACTTGCTGAAAACAGTCTACAGTGTTTCATAGCATCTCAATAAACATAACAAAAACATTTTTTTATCCAGAATGCTTCAACATGATTTAGAGCTTGTTTATGGAAAAGTGCTTATTTCTGCATTTCAATGTTGCAACTTGCTGAAAACTATCCACGGCGTTCATTTCATCTCAACTATAGACAGCACAGCAAAAATTGGATATCCAGAGTGCATCAAACATGATTTAGAGCTTGTTTATGGAAAAGTGCTTATTTTTGCATTTCAATGTTTCAACTTGCTGAAAACTGTCCACGGTGTTCATTTCATCTCAACCTAGACACAGCACAGCAAAAATTGGACATCCAGAGTGCATCAAACATGATTTAGAGCTTGTTTATGGAAAAGTGCTTATTTCTGCATTTCAATGTTGCAACTTGCTGAAAACTATCCACGGTGTTCATTTCATCTCAACTAGACACAGCACAGCAAAAATTGGACATCCAGAGTGCATCAAACATGATTTAGAGCTTGTTTATGGAAAAGTGCTTATTTCTGCATTTCAATGTTGTAACTTGCTGAAAACAGTCTACAGTGTTTTCATAACATCTCAAATAAACATAACAAAACATTTTTTTATCCAGAGTGCTTCAAACATGATTTAGAGCTTGTTTATGGAAAAGTGCTTATTTCTGCATTTCAATGTTGCAACTTGCTGAAAACTATCCACGGCGTTCATTTCATCTCAACTATAGACAGCACAGCAAAACTTGGACATCCAGAGTGCATCAAAACATGATTTAGAGCTTGTTTATGGAAAAGTGCTTATTTCTGCATTTCAATGTTGCAACTTGCTGAAAACTATCCACGGTGTTCATTTTATCTCAACTAGACACAGCACAGCAAAAATTGGATATCCAGAGTGCATCAAACATGATTTAGAGCTTGTTTATGGAAAAGTGCTTATTTTGCATTTCAATGTTTCAACTTGCTGAAAAACTGTCCACGGTGTTCATTTCATCTCAACCTAGACACAGCACAGCAAGAATTGGACATCCAGAGTGCATCAAACATGATTTAGAGCTTGTTTATGGAAAAGTGCTTATTTCTGCATTTCAATGTTGTAACTTGCTGAAAACAGTCTACAGTGTTTTCATAGCATCTCAAATAAACATAACAAAAACATTTTTTTATCCAGAGTGCTTCAAACATGATTTAGAGCTTGTTTATGGAAAAGTGCTTATTTTCTGCATTTCAATGTTGCAACTTGCTGAAAACTATCCACGGGTTCATTTCATCTCAACTATAGACAGCACAGCAAAATTGGATATCCAGAGTGCATCAAACATGATTTAGAGCTTGTTTATGGAAAAGTGCTTATTTTCTGCATTTCAATGTTGTAACTTGCTGAAAACAGTCTACAGTGTTTCATAGCATCTCAAATAAAACATAACAAAACATTTTTTTATCCAGAATGCTTCAAACATGATTTAGAGCTTGTTTATGGAAAAGTGCTTATTTCTGCATTTCAATGTTGCAACTTGCTTGAAAACTATCCACGGCGTTCATTTCATCTCAACTAGAACAGCACAGCAAAAATTGGATATCCAGAGTGCATCAAACATGATTTAGAGCTTGTTTATGGAAAAGTGCTTATTTTTGCATTTCAATGTTTCAACTTGCTGAAAACTGTCCACAGTGGTTCATTTCATCTCAACTAGACACAGCACAGCAAAATTGGACATCCAGATGCATCAACACATGATTTAGAGCTTGTTTATGGAAAAGTGCTTATTTCTGCATTTCAATGTTGCAACTTGCTGAAAACTATCCACGGTGTTCATTTCATCTCAACTAGACACAGCACAGCAAAAATTGGATATCCAGAGTGCATCAAACATGATTTAGAGCTTGTTTATGGAAAAGTGCTTATTTTCTGCATTTCAATGTTGTCAACTTGCTGAAAACTAGTCCACGGTGTTCATTTCATCTCAACTAGACACAGCACAGCAAAAATTGGACATCCAGAGTGCATCAACATGATTTAGAGCTTGTTTATGGAAAAGTGCTTATTTCTGCATTTCAATGTTGCAACTTGCTGAAAACTATCCACGGTGTTCATTTCATCTCAACTATAGACAGCACAGCAAAAATTGGACATCCAGAGTGCATCAAACATGATTTAGAGCTTGTTTATGGAAAAGTGCTTATTTTGCATTTCAATGTTGTCAACTTGCTGAAAACTGTCCACGGTGTTCATTTCATCTCAACCTAGACACAGCACAGCAAGAATTGGACATCCAGAGTGCATCAAACATGATTTAGAGCTTGTTTATGGAAAAGTGCTTATTTCTTGCATTTCAATGTTGTAACTTGCTGAAAACAGTCTACAGTGTTTTCATAGCATCTCAAATAAACATAACAAAAACATTTTTTTATCCAGAATGCTTCAAACATGATTTAGAGCTTGTTTATGGAAAAGTGCTTATTTCTGCATTTCAATGTTGCAACTTGCTGAAAACTATCCACGGCGTTCATTTCATCTCAACTAGACAGCACAGCAAAAATTGGATATCCAGAGTGCATCAAACATGATTTAGAGCTTGTTTATGGAAAAGTGCTTATTTTTGCATTTCAATGTTTCAACTTGCTGAAAACTGTCCACGGTGTTCATTTCATCTCAACCTAGACACAGCACAGCAAGAATTGGACATCCAGAGTGCATCAAACATGATTTAGAGCTTGTTTATGGAAAAGTGCTTATTTCTGCATTTCAATGTTGTAACTTGCTGAAAACAGTCTACAGTGTTTTCATAGCATCTCAAATAAAACATAACAAAAACATTTTTTTATCCAGAATGCTTCAAACATGATTTAGAGCTTGTTTATGGAAAAGTGCTTATTTCTGCATTTCAATGTTGCAACTTGCTGAAAACTATCCACGGCGTTCATTTCATCTCAACTATAGACAGCACAGCAAAAATTGGATATCCAGAGTGCATCAAACATGATTTAGAGCTTGTTTATGGAAAAGTGCTTATTTTGCATTTCAATGTTGCAACTTGCTGAAAACTGTCCACGGTGTTCATTTCATCTCAACCTAGACACAGCACAGCAAAAATTGGACATCCAGAGTGCATCAAACATGATTTAGAGCTTGTTTATGGAAAAGTGCTTATTTCTGCATTTCAATGTTGCAACTTGCTGAAAACTATCCACGGTGTTCATTTCATCTCAACTAGACACAGCACAGCAAAAATTGGACATCCAGAGTGCATCAAACATGATTTAGAGCTTGTTTATGGAAAAGTGCTTATTTCTGCATTTCAATGTTGTAACTTGCTGAAAACAGTCTACAGTGTTTTCATAACATCTCAAATAAACATAACAAAAACATTTTTTTATCCAGAGTGCTTCAAACATGATTTAGAGCTTGTTTATGGAAAAGTGCTTATTTCTGCATTTCAATGTTTCAACTTGCTGAAAACTGTCCACGGTGTTCATTTCATCTCAACCTAGACACAGCACAGCAAAATTGGACATCCAGAGTGCATCAAACATGATTTAGAGCTTGTTTATGGAAAAGTGCTTATTTCTGCATTTCAATGTTGTAACTTGCTGAAAACAGTCTACAGTGTTTTCATAGCATCTCAAATAAAACATAACAAAAACATTTTTTATCCAGAATGCTTCAAACATGATTTAGAGCTTGTTTATGGAAAAGTGCTTATTTCTGCATTTCAATGTTGCAACTTGCTGAAAACTATCCACGGCGTTCATTTCATCTCAACTATAGACAGCACAGCAAAAATTGGATATCCAGAGTGCATCAAACATGATTTAGAGCTTGTTTATGGAAAAGTGCTTATTTTGCATTTCAATGTTTCAACTTGCTGAAAACTGTCCACGGTGTTCATTTCATCTCAACCTAGACACAGCACAGCAAAAATTGGACATCCAGAGTGCATCAAACATGATTTAGAGCTTGTTTATGGAAAAGTGCTTATTTCTGCATTTCAATGTTTCAACTTGCTGAAAACTATCCACGGTGTTCATTTCATCTCAACTAGACACAGCACAGCAAGAAATTGGACATCCAGAGTGCATCAAACATGATTTAGAGCTTGTTTATGGAAAAGTGCTTATTTCTGCATTTCAATGTTGTAACTTGCTGAAAACAGTCTACAGTGTTTTCATAGCATCTCAAATAAACATAACAAAAACATTTTTTTATCCAGAGTGCTTCAAACATGATTTAGAGCTTGTTTATGGAAAAGTGCTTATTTCTGCATTTCAATGTTGCAACTTGCTGAAAACTATCCACGGCGTTCATTTCATCTCAACTATAGACAGCACAGCAAAACTTGGACATCCAGAGTGCATCAAAACATGATTTAGAGCTTGTTTATGGAAAAGTGCTTATTTTTGCATTTCAATGTTGCAACTTGCTGAAAACTATCCACGGTGTTCATTTTATCTCAACCTAGACACAGCACAGCAAAAATTGGACATCCAGAGTGCATCAAACATGATTTAGAGCTTGTTTATGGAAAAGTGCTTATTTCTGCATTTCAATGTTTCAACTTGCTGAAAACTATCCACGGTGTTCATTTCATCTCAACCTAGACACAGCACAGCAAAAATTGGACATCCAGAGTGCATCAAACATGATTTAGAGCTTGTTTATGGAAAAGTGCTTATTTCTGCATTTCAATGTTGTAACTTGCTGAAAACAGTCTACAGTGTTTTCATAGCATCTCAAATAAACATAACAAAAACATTTTTTATCCAGAGTGCTTCAAACATGATTTAGAGCTTGTTTATGGAAAAGTGCTTATTTCTGCATTTCAATGTTGCAACTTGCTGAAAACTATCCACGGCGTTCATTTCATCTCAACTATAGACAGCACAGCAAAAATTGGACATCCAGAGTGCATCAAACATGATTTAGAGCTTGTTTATGGAAAAGTGCTTATTTTGCATTTCAATGTTTCAACTTGCTGAAAACTAGTCCACGGTGTTCATTTCATCTCAACTAGACACAGCACAGCAAAAATTGGACATCCAGAGTGCATCAAACATGATTTAGAGCTTGTTTATGGAAAAGTGCTTATTTCTGCATTTCAATGTTGCAACTTGCTGAAAACTATCCACGGTGTTCATTTCATCTCAACTAGACACAGCACAGCAAAAATTGGACATCCAGAGTGCATCAAACATGATTTAGAGCTTGTTTATGGAAAAGTGCTTATTTTTGCATTTCAATGTTTCAACTTGCTGAAAACTGTCCACGGTGTTCATTTCATCTCAACCTAGACACAGCACAGCAAGAATTGGACATCCAGAGTGCATCAAACATGATTTAGAGCTTGTTTATGGAAAAGTGCTTATTTCTGCATTTCAATGTTGTAACTTGCTGAAAACAGTCTACAGTGTTTTCATAGCATCTCAAATAAACATAACAAAAACATTTTTTTATCCAGAATGCTTCAAACATGATTTAGAGCTTGTTTATGGAAAAGTGCTTATTTCTGCATTTCAATGTTGCAACTTGCTGAAAACTATCCACGGCGTTCATTTCATCTCAACTATAGACAGCACAGCAAAAATTGGATATCCAGAGTGCATCAAACATGATTTAGAGCTTGTTTATGGAAAAGTGCTTATTTTTGCATTTCAATGTTGCAACTTGCTGAAAACTAGTCCACGGTGTTCATTTCATCTCAACTAGACACAGCACAGCAAAAATTGGACATCCAGAGTGCATCAAACATGATTTAGAGCTTGTTTATGGAAAAGTGCTTATTTCTGCATTTCAATGTTTGCAACTTGCTGAAAACTATCCACGGTGTTCATTTCATCTCAACCTAGACACAGCACAGCAAAAATTGGATATCCAGAGTGCATCAAACATGATTTAGAGCTTGTTTATGGAAAAGTGCTTATTTTTGCATTTCAATGTTTCAACTTGCTGAAAACTGTCCACGGTGTTCATTTCATCTCAACCTAGACACAGCACAGCAAGAATTGGACATCCAGAGTGCATCAAACATGATTTAGAGCTTGTTTATGGAAAAGTGCTTATTTCTGCATTTCAATGTTGTAACTTGCTGAAAACAGTCTACAGTGTTTTCATAGCATCTCAAATAAACATAACAAAAACATTTTTTTATCCAGAATGCTTCAAACATGATTTAGAGCTTGTTTATGGAAAAGTGCTTATTTCTGCATTTCAATGTTGCAACTTGCTGAAAACTATCCACGGCGTTCATTTCATCTCAACTATAGACAGCACAGCAAAAATTGGATATCCAGAGTGCATCAAACATGATTTAGAGCTTGTTTATGGAAAAGTGCTTATTTTTGCATTTCAATGTTTCAACTTGCTGAAAACTGTCCACGGTGTTCATTTCATCTCAACCTAGACACAGCACAGCAAAAATTGGACATCCAGAGTGCATCAAACATGATTTAGAGCTTGTTTATGGAAAAGTGCTTATTTCTGCATTTCAATGTTGCAACTTGCTGAAAACTATCCACGGTGTTCATTTCATCTCAACTAGACACAGCACAGCAAAATTGGACATCCAGAGTGCATCAAACATGATTTAGAGCTTGTTTATGGAAAAGTGCTTATTTCTGCATTTCAATGTTGTAACTTGCTGAAAACAGTCTACAGTGTTTTCATAACATCTCAAATAAACATAACAAAAACATTTTTTTATCCAGAGTGCTTCAAACATGATTTAGAGCTTGTTTATGGAAAAGTGCTTATTTCTGCATTTCAATGTTGCAACTTGCTGAAAACTATCCACGGCGTTCATTTCATCTCAACTAGACAGCACAGCAAAACTTGGACATCCAGAGTGCATCAAAACATGATTTAGAGCTTGTTTATGGAAAAGTGCTTATTTCTGCATTTCAATGTTGCAACTTGCTGAAAACTATCCACGGTGTTCATTTATCTCAACTAGACACAGCACAGCAAAAATTGGATATCCAGAGTGCATCAAACATGATTTAGAGCTTGTTTATGGAAAAGTGCTTATTTTTGCATTTCAATGTTTCAACTTGCTGAAAACTGTCCACGGTGTTCATTTCATCTCAACCTAGACACAGCACAGCAAGAATTGGACATCCAGAGTGCATCAAACATGATTTAGAGCTTGTTTATGGAAAAGTGCTTATTTCTGCATTTCAATGTTGTAACTTGCTGAAAACAGTCTACAGTGTTTTCATAGCATCTCAAATAAACATAACAAAAACATTTTTTTATCCAGAGTGCTTCAAACATGATTTAGAGCTTGTTTATGGAAAAGTGCTTATTTCTGCATTTCAATGTTGCAACTTGCTGAAAACTATCCACGGCGTTCATTTCATCTCAACTAGACAGCACAGCAAAAATTGGATATCCAGAGTGCATCAAACATGATTTAGAGCTTGTTTATGGAAAAGTGCTTATTTTTGCATTTCAATGTTTCAACTTGCTGAAAACTGTCCACGGTGTTCATTTCATCTCAACCTAGACACAGCACAGCAAAAATTGGACATCCAGAGTGCATCAAACATGATTTAGAGCTTGTTTATGGAAAAGTGCTTATTTCTGCATTTCAATGTTGCAACTTGCTGAAAACTATCCACGGTGTTCATTTCATCTCAACTAGACACAGCACAGCAAAAATTGGACATCCAGAGTGCATCAAACATGATTTAGAGCTTGTTTATGGAAAAGTGCTTATTTTTGCATTTCAATGTTTCAACTTGCTGAAAACTGTCCACGGTGTTCATTTCATCTCAACCTAGACACAGCACAGCAAAAATTGGACATCCAGAGTGCATCAAACATGATTTAGAGCTTGTTTATGGAAAAGTGCTTATTTCTGCATTTCAATGTTGCAACTTGCTGAAAACTATCCACGGTGTTCATTTCATCTCAACCTAGACACAGCACAGCAAAATTGGACATCCAGAGTGCATCAAACATGATTTAGAGCTTGTTTATGGAAAAGTGCTTATTTCTGCATTTCAATGTTGTAACTTGCTGAAAACAGTCTACAGTGTTTTCATAACATCTCAAATAAACATAACAAAAACATTTTTTTATCCAGAGTGCTTCAAACATGATTTAGAGCTTGTTTATGGAAAAGTGCTTATTTTTGCATTTCAATGTTTCAACTTGCTGAAAACTGTCCACGGTGTTCATTTCATCTCAACCTAGACACAGCACAGCAAGAATTGGACATCCAGAGTGCATCAAACATGATTTAGAGCTTGTTTATGGAAAAGTGCTTATTTCTGCATTTCAATGTTGCAACTTGCTGAAAACAGTCTACAGTGTTTCATACATCTCAAATAAACATAACAAAAACATTTTTTATCCAGAGTGCATCAAACATGATTTAGAGCTTGTTTATGGAAAAGTGCTTATTTCTGCATTTCAATGTTTCAACTTGCTGAAAACTGTCCACGGTGTTCATTTCATCTCAACCTAGACACAGCACAGCAAAAATTGGACATCCAGAGTGCATCAAACATGATTTAGAGCTTGTTTATGGAAAAGTGCTTATTTCTGCATTTCAATGTTGCAACTTGCTGAAAACTATCCACGGTGTTCATTTCATCTCAACTAGACACAGCACAGCAAAAATTGGACATCCAGAGTGCATCAAACATGATTTAGAGCTTGTTTATGGAAAAGTGCTTATTTCTGCATTTCAATGTTTCAACTTGCTGAAAACTGTCCACGGTGTTTCATTACATCTCAACCTAGACACAGCACAGCAAGAATTTTGACATCCAGAGTGCATCAAACATGATTTAGAGCTTGTTTATGGAAAAGTGCTTATTTCTGCATTTCAATGTTGTAACTTGCTGAAAACAGTCTACAGTGTTTTCATAGCATCTCAAATAAAACATAACAAAAACATTTTTTTATCCAGAATGCTTCAAACATGATTTAGAGCTTGTTTATGGAAAAGTGCTTATTTCTGCATTTCAATGTTGCAACTTGCTGAAAACTATCCACGGCGTTCATTTCATCTCAACTATAGACAGCACAGCAAAAATTGGATATCCAGAGTGCATCAAACATGATTTAGAGCTTGTTTATGGAAAAGTGCTTATTTTTGCATTTCAATGTTTCAACTTGCTGAAAACTGTCCACGGTGTTCATTTCATCTCAACCTAGACACAGCACAGCAAAAATTGGACATCCAGAGTGCATCAAACATGATTTAGAGCTTGTTTATGGAAAAGTGCTTATTTCTGCATTTCAATGTTGCAACTTGCTGAAAACTATCCACGGTGTTCATTTCATCTCAACTAGACACAGCACAGCAAAAATTGGACATCCAGAGTGCATCAAACATGATTTAGAGCTTGTTTATGGAAAAGTGCTTATTTTGCATTTCAATGTTTCAACTTGCTGAAAACTGTCCACGGTGTTCATTTCATCTCAACCTAGACACAGCACAGCAAAAATTGGACATCCAGAGTGCATCAAACATGATTTAGAGCTTGTTTATGGAAAAGTGCTTATTTCTGCATTTCAATGTTGCAACTTGCTGAAAACTATCCACGGTGTTCATTTCATCTCAACTAGACACAGCACAGCAAAAATTGGACATCCAGAGTGCATCAAACATGATTTAGAGCTTGTTTATGGAAAAGTGCTTATTTCTGCATTTCAATGTTGTAACTTGCTGAAAACAGTCTACAGTGTTTTCATAACATCTCAAATAAACATAACAAAAACATTTTTTTATCCAGAGTGCTTCAAACATGATTTAGAGCTTGTTTATGGAAAAGTGCTTATTTTTGCATTTCAATGTTTCAACTTGCTGAAAACTGTCCACGGTGTTCATTTCATCTCAACCTAGACACAGCACAGCAAGAATTGGACATCCAGAGTGCATCAAACATGATTTAGAGCTTGTTTATGGAAAAGTGCTTATTTCTGCATTTCAATGTTGTAACTTGCTGAAAACAGTCTACAGTGTTTTCATAGCATCTCAAATAAAACATAACAAAAACATTTTTTTATCCAGAATGCTTCAAACATGATTTAGAGCTTGTTTATGGAAAAGTGCTTATTTCTGCATTTCAATGTTGCAACTTGCTGAAAACTATCCACGGCGTTCATTTCATCTCAACTATAGACAGCACAGCAAAAATTGGATATCCAGAGTGCATCAAACATGATTTAGAGCTTGTTTATGGAAAAGTGCTTATTTTTGCATTTCAATGTTTCAACTTGCTGAAAACTGTCCACGGTGTTCATTTCATCTCAACCTAGACACAGCACAGCAAAAATTGGACATCCAGAGTGCATCAAACATGATTTAGAGCTTGTTTATGGAAAAGTGCTTATTTCTGCATTTCAATGTTGCAACTTGCTGAAAACTATCCACGGTGTTCATTTCATCTCAACTAGACACAGCACAGCAAAAATTGGACATCCAGAGTGCATCAAACATGATTTAGAGCTTGTTTATGGAAAAGTGCTTATTTCTGCATTTCAATGTTGTAACTTGCTGAAAACAGTCTACAGTGTTTTCATAACATCTCAAATAAACATAACAAAAACATTTTTTTATCCAGAGTGCTTCAAACATGATTTAGAGCTTGTTTATGGAAAAGTGCTTATTTCTGCATTTCAATGTTGTAACTTGCTGAAAACAGTCTACAGTGTTTTCATAGCATCTCAAATAAAACATAACAAAAACATTTTTTTATCCAGAATGCTTCAAACATGATTTAGAGCTTGTTTATGGAAAAGTGCTTATTTCTGCATTTCAATGTTGCAACTTGCTGAAAACTATCCACGGCGTTCATTTCATCTCAACTATAGACAGCACAGCAAAAATTGGATATCCAGAGTGCATCAAACATGATTTAGAGCTTGTTTATGGAAAAGTGCTTATTTTTGCATTTCAATGTTTCAACTTGCTGAAAACTGTCCACGGTGTTCATTTCATCTCAACCTAGACACAGCACAGCAAAAATTGGACATCCAGAGTGCATCAAACATGATTTAGAGCTTGTTTATGGAAAAGTGCTTATTTCTGCATTTCAATGTTGCAACTTGCTGAAAACTATCCACGGTGTTCATTTCATCTCAACCTAGACACAGCACAGCAAAAATTGGACATCCAGAGTGCATCAAACATGATTTAGAGCTTGTTTATGGAAAAGTGCTTATTTCTGCATTTCAATGTTGTAACTTGCTGAAAACAGTCTACAGTGTTTTCATAACATCTCAAATAAACATAACAAAAACATTTTTTTATCCAGAGTGCTTCAAACATGATTTAGAGCTTGTTTATAGGAAAAGTGCTTATTTCTGCATTTCAATGTTGCAACTTGCTGAAAACTATCCACGGCGTTCATTTCATCTCAACTATAGACAGCACAGCAAAACTTGGACATCCAGAGTGCATCAAAACATGATTTAGAGCTTGTTTATGGAAAAGTGCTTATTTCTGCATTTCAATGTTGCAACTTGCTGAAAACTATCCACGGTGTTCATTTTATCTCAACTAGACACAGCACAGCAAAAATTGGATATCCAGAGTGCATCAAACATGATTTAGAGCTTGTTTATGGAAAAGTGCTTATTTTTGCATTTCAATGTTTCAACTTGCTGAAAACTGTCCACGGTGTTCATTTCATCTCAACCTAGACACAGCACAGCAAGAATTGGACATCCAGAGTGCATCAAACATGATTTAGAGCTTGTTTATGGAAAAGTGCTTATTTCTGCATTTCAATGTTGTAACTTGCTGAAAACAGTCTACAGTGTTTTCATAGCATCTCAAATAAAACATAACAAAAACATTTTTTTATCCAGAATGCTTCAAACATGATTTAGAGCTTGTTTATGGAAAAGTGCTTATTTCTGCATTTCAATGTTGCAACTTGCTGAAAACTATCCACGGCGTTCATTTCATCTCAACTATAGACAGCACAGCAAAAATTGGATATCCAGAGTGCATCAAACATGATTTAGAGCTTGTTTATGGAAAAGTGCTTATTTTTGCATTTCAATGTTTCAACTTGCTGAAAACTGTCCACGGTGTTCATTTCATCTCAACCTAGACACAGCACAGCAAAAATTGGACATCCAGAGTGCATCAAACATGATTTAGAGCTTGTTTATGGAAAAGTGCTTATTTCTGCATTTCAATGTTGCAACTTGCTGAAAACTATCCACGGTGTTCATTTCATCTCAACTAGACACAGCACAGCAAAAATTGGACATCCAGAGTGCATCAAACATGATTTAGAGCTTGTTTATGGAAAAGTGCTTATTTTTGCATTTCAATGTTTCAACTTGCTGAAAACTGTCCACGGTGTTCATTTCATCTCAACCTAGACACAGCACAGCAAAAATTGGACATCCAGAGTGCATCAAACATGATTTAGAGCTTGTTTATGGAAAAGTGCTTATTTCTGCATTTCAATGTTGCAACTTGCTGAAAACTATCCACGGTGTTCATTTCATCTCAACTAGACACAGCACAGCAAAAATTGGACATCCAGAGTGCATCAAACATGATTTAGAGCTTGTTTATGGAAAAGTGCTTATTTCTGCATTTCAATGTTGTAACTTGCTGAAAACAGTCTACAGTGTTTTCATAACATCTCAAATAAACATAACAAAAACATTTTTTTATCCAGAGTGCTTCAAACATGATTTAGAGCTTGTTTATGGAAAAGTGCTTATTTTTGCATTTCAATGTTTCAACTTGCTGAAAACTGTCCACGGTGTTCATTTCATCTCAACCTAGACACAGCACAGCAAGAATTGGACATCCAGAGTGCATCAAACATGATTTAGAGCTTGTTTATGGAAAAGTGCTTATTTCTGCATTTCAATGTTGTAACTTGCTGAAAACAGTCTACAGTGTTTTCATAGCATCTCAAATAAAACATAACAAAAACATTTTTTTATCCAGAATGCTTCAAACATGATTTAGAGCTTGTTTATGGAAAAGTGCTTATTTCTGCATTTCAATGTTGCAACTTGCTGAAAACTATCCACGGCGTTCATTTCATCTCAACTATAGACAGCACAGCAAAAATTGGATATCCAGAGTGCATCAAACATGATTTAGAGCTTGTTTATGGAAAAGTGCTTATTTTTGCATTTCAATGTTTCAACTTGCTGAAAACTGTCCACGGTGTTCATTTCATCTCAACCTAGACACAGCACAGCAAAAATTGGACATCCAGAGTGCATCAAACATGATTTAGAGCTTGTTTATGGAAAAGTGCTTATTTCTGCATTTCAATGTTGCAACTTGCTGAAAACTATCCACGGTGTTCATTTCATCTCAACTAGACACAGCACAGCAAAAATTGGACATCCAGAGTGCATCAAACATGATTTAGAGCTTGTTTATGGAAAAGTGCTTATTTCTGCATTTCAATGTTGTAACTTGCTGAAAACAGTCTACAGTGTTTTCATAACATCTCAAATAAACATAACAAAAACATTTTTTTATCCAGAGTGCTTCAAACATGATTTAGAGCTTGTTTATGGAAAAGTGCTTATTTCTGCATTTCAATGTTGTAACTTGCTGAAAACAGTCTACAGTGTTTTCATAGCATCTCAAATAAAACATAACAAAAACATTTTTTTATCCAGAATGCTTCAAACATGATTTAGAGCTTGTTTATGGAAAAGTGCTTATTTCTGCATTTCAATGTTGCAACTTGCTGAAAACTATCCACGGCGTTCATTTCATCTCAACTATAGACAGCACAGCAAAAATTGGATATCCAGAGTGCATCAAACATGATTTAGAGCTTGTTTATGGAAAAGTGCTTATTTTTGCATTTCAATGTTTCAACTTGCTGAAAACTGTCCACGGTGTTCATTTCATCTCAACCTAGACACAGCACAGCAAAAATTGGACATCCAGAGTGCATCAAACATGATTTAGAGCTTGTTTATGGAAAAGTGCTTATTTCTGCATTTCAATGTTGCAACTTGCTGAAAACTATCCACGGTGTTCATTTCATCTCAACCTAGACACAGCACAGCAAAAATTGGACATCCAGAGTGCATCAAACATTATTTAGAGCTTGTTTATGGAAAAGTGCTTATTTCTGCATTTCAATGTTGTAACTTGCTGAAAACAGTCTACAGTGTTTTCATAACATCTCAAATAAACATAACAAAAACATTTTTTTATCCAGAGTGCTTCAAACATGATTTAGAGCTTGTTTATAGAAAAGTGCTTATTTCTGCATTTCAATGTTGCAACTTGCTGAAAACTATCCACGGCGTTCATTTCATCTCAACTATAGACAGCACAGCAAAACTTGGACATCCAGAGTGCATCAAAACATGATTTAGAGCTTGTTTATGGAAAAGTGCTTATTTCTGCATTTCAATGTTGCAACTTGCTGAAAACTATCCACGGTGTTCATTTTATCTCAACTAGACACAGCACAGCAAAAATTGGATATCCAGAGTGCATCAAACATGATTTAGAGCTTGTTTATGGAAAAGTGCTTATTTTTGCATTTCAATGTTTCAACTTGCTGAAAACTGTCCACGGTGTTCATTTCATCTCAACCTAGACACAGCACAGCAAGAATTGGACATCCAGAGTGCATCAAACATGATTTAGAGCTTGTTTATGGAAAAGTGCTTATTTCTGCATTTCAATGTTGTAACTTGCTGAAAACAGTCTACAGTGTTTTCATAGCATCTCAAATAAAACATAACAAAAACATTTTTTTATCCAGAATGCTTCAAACATGATTTAGAGCTTGTTTATGGAAAAGTGCTTATTTCTGCATTTCAATGTTGCAACTTGCTGAAAACTATCCACGGCGTTCATTTCATCTCAACTATAGACAGCACAGCAAAAATTGGATATCCAGAGTGCATCAAACATGATTTAGAGCTTGTTTATGGAAAAGTGCTTATTTTTGCATTTCAATGTTTCAACTTGCTGAAAACTGTCCACGGTGTTCATTTCATCTCAACCTAGACACAGCACAGCAAAAATTGGACATCCAGAGTGCATCAAACATGATTTAGAGCTTGTTTATGGAAAAGTGCTTATTTCTGCATTTCAATGTTGCAACTTGCTGAAAACTATCCACGGTGTTCATTTCATCTCAACCTAGACACAGCACAGCAAAAATTGGACATCCAGAGTGCATCAAACATTATTTAGAGCTTGTTTATGGAAAAGTGCTTATTTCTGCATTTCAATGTTGTAACTTGCTGAAAACAGTCTACAGTGTTTTCATAACATCTCAAATAAACATAACAAAAACATTTTTTTATCCAGAGTGCTTCAAACATGATTTAGAGCTTGTTTATAGAAAAGTGCTTATTTCTGCATTTCAATGTTGCAACTTGCTGAAAACTATCCACGGCGTTCATTTCATCTCAACTATAGACAGCACAGCAAAACTTGGACATCCAGAGTGCATCAAAACATGATTTAGAGCTTGTTTATGGAAAAGTGCTTATTTCTGCATTTCAATGTTGCAACTTGCTGAAAACTATCCACGGTGTTCATTTTATCTCAACTAGACACAGCACAGCAAAAATTGGATATCCAGAGTGCATCAAACATGATTTAGAGCTTGTTTATGGAAAAGTGCTTATTTTTGCATTTCAATGTTTCAACTTGCTGAAAACTGTCCACGGTGTTCATTTCATCTCAACCTAGACACAGCACAGCAAGAATTGGACATCCAGAGTGCATCAAACATGATTTAGAGCTTGTTTATGGAAAAGTGCTTATTTCTGCATTTCAATGTTGTAACTTGCTGAAAACAGTCTACAGTGTTTTCATAGCATCTCAAATAAAACATAACAAAAACATTTTTTTATCCAGAATGCTTCAAACATGATTTAGAGCTTGTTTATGGAAAAGTGCTTATTTCTGCATTTCAATGTTGCAACTTGCTGAAAACTATCCACGGCGAGAGAGAATAGAGTAGATGTCACGGGTCAAAATTTTGATTGATGACCCTATGTGAACTCTATGTGAACCCTATGTAGTGATGACGTGTGCATGTCTTCTGGTCAGGCAAGCCTGGTTAGGTGGGGGCTATGGGGTGAGTAAGGGTCCATTTGACAGGCCGTTAATGATTGATGACCCAAGCCTGATAGACAAGCCTGGTTAGGTGGGGGCTATGGGGTGAGTAAGGGTCCCTTTGACAGGTCGTTAATGATTGATGACCCAAGCCTGATTTATGACCCTATGTAATGATTTATGACCCTATGTCATGTAGAAGGGTGCATGCCCTGGGTTGAGTAAGTGACCATGTGTCAGGTCAACCTGTTACTGTTTCTCACGGTTTGGGTTGGTTAAGGCCCCTTATAAAGCCGCTGAACAATACCTGTTTAAGACTGTACATGATAACCCCCCTGAATATTAAACAAAAATGACACCTATGCCAATTTTAGGGATGTTATGCTCGGCTTGTCATGAACCCAGTGACCAAAGCCTTGAAGAAGTTCTGTGTGAAGCTCCAGAATGTTTTAAAGGATTTTTGGGTACGAGTGAGGGCCACATGTCTTACATATTCCACCCGGAGGATTCTACGGTAAAGATATTCACAGACCGTGGACCCAAACCCCTTTATCCTGCAAAACCTGGGAGTTTTCCCCCGGCTCTGGGGATGAGAGAATGGCTAAACATCAGGCTGGCTCTTTGTAAAATTGAACAGGTCCTAAGTGTTACAAATGTGCCAGGATATGCGTTGGAAGAACAGGTCTGCGGCCGCAGTGATCTCAAGGCTCTAAGAATTGCTTCAATGGACTATAGCCCTGACAACAAAGTGACAATTTTAGCCTGTGACCTTTATGATAAGGCTAATGCTACAAAGTCTGTCAATTCTCCGGTAGCTTCCAGAGCCCGCAAACATGTAAACTTTTTTATTCCTGTGTTTAGTTTTAAATGGGTGGATTATCCAATTTTCATAACACTTATGAATAAGCTGGACATTCTCTTCCAAAATGGGGAACAGTTAAAGCGCTGGGCGAGGCTTTCCTTGAGACAGAGTCAAGACCAAAAGGCCCGACGGCGGATCTACCCCTGGAGTGAAAACTTACCATGTGTTGATGGACATAGCAAGAGAGCCTTGCCTTTTGAGGGTGAACTCGACACGGACAATGGCGGTTGGTTGCATAAGCTCCCAGGATCTGTAAGAAAGGCATCGTAAAATACCTTAAGAATGTAACGATATAAAATGTATGTACTAAATATTTTGAATGAAATAAATGGTTTTAAAATCAGAATCTCACCACGTTATGAACTCTCGCGTTTGTTCACTCTTAGCGCAGTCTGTCCCTGAGAAAAATCTTGCGGAAAAAGCCATGTGCGCGCGCATGTGCGTGAGGGAGTTTTCTGTAGTGGCTGTGTGTGTGTGTGTGTGTGTGTGTGTGTGTTTCAAAAACAGAAAAAGGGGGGCGGGTTGTTTGTTAAAAAAATACCCATGCATGCCTGGTGGGTCGTTTGAAACCAAGGTTTACACTAGCCTGCAAAACAGATGCCTACCCCCCAACAATAATATTGTGTCTTACGACTCCTAATCTTAAAGGCCTTTCATAAAACTATTTTTTTTAGGTGGGCTAAAAAGTCATTCATCCCAGCGATGTCGAGAACAACACACCCCCATGCATCTAGGTGCTAGCACCCCGGAGATTTTAGAAGCTCCAAAAGGATCCTAATGTTTAGACACACCCAATACCATGTGTTTGAAATGTGTCAAATATACCATGGGCGGGGGTATAGCCCGAAAAAAACGACAAACCCCAAATGCTATGTAAAAAAATCATTCAGGGGTTTTTCTCTAGGTCGTAGGGTACAAAAGCGCTAGAAACCATGGGCAATGTTAGCAGCGTTTTAGTTCCGATGCAAACAGCACCTCCAGAAACTCCAAGAATCGTTATCGGACTGAAGCGTTAAAAAAGATAATCGGGGAAAACAGGCTAATGGATCTATCGCAAGGTGAGTTCTTGAAATAAATCTTTATTAGATTTGATTGTTGTGGGGAATTGTTTGAAAAGCGTGGGATGTTATAGAAATATTAAACAATCATTAGGATCAGTATGCTTACCGTATAACAAGGCAATATTAGCTAAAGTGATTATAGCTTTAATATTGTCGAATGTTTTATAGATTCTGAAGCATTCACGCAGATACTCCGAGGTATAACTGAGCTCGAATCATCCCATGGGGCTCCGAAACAAACGCCTGCCCTGAATTGTCAACGTAAGTAAGCTCCAAGAATTCCATACATAAAAATATTTATACCTTAAAAACAAAAAGTGTGGGCATCTTATATTAAAAGTTATTTTATATGTTTACAGAGGACCTAAAGCCTAGAAGGTTAAACGATGCCCTATGGAGCCTGAACGGTTTCTGCGAAGCATATGACTACGAGACAATTCTGCCCTACTCCCAGGATGTATTTACCCAAAAGCAGCGAACAGAGACTTTAAACGGCAGGTCAACTCCCCTTGGCCAGGACAACGTTGTCCCCCATATTTCTAAACACCAAAGGATAATTAGTGCTCAGATCCACAGTTCCGCTTCACCCGAACAATTCTACTTGGCCGATATTCACGAGACGTCGTTCCAAGGACTAGGTATGAATCAATTATATATTATTATTTATATATATTATTATTTTAATATTTATATATTTTTTTTTATGCCGGAATATGTTAAAACAAGGCCTAATGCTGTTTTTTTGTTTGTTTTTTCAGGCTCCCCATCTACCGGACCTGCAGATGTTGTAATACAGGTTGAACAAACACAACAGCCCTTGGTTTCAGAGCTTCTTCAGAACAGCCCTCGTCAAAAAAGCCGAGGTATTTAATTAATGTATTGTTAATATATAGGCTTATATCTGAAATGTATTTGGCATTTTTAACATATTTTAGGGTTAATAACCTATTTGTGTATGTATTATTTTTATTTCAGACTCCTCACCGGCTTATGAACACAACGCACAAACATCGGAGGATGCCCAGACAAGCATCCCCGAGGAGGCTCCAAAGACACCAGAGAAACCTGATGATGTCAAAGATTTAAATGACATTTCTGAGGTAGACGATTTGATGTTCTGTGAAGCTGCCAACCTTCTTGAATCGGCCAATTCTGTGGGGGAAACAGCAGATTCTGAAATAGACCAAGAACGTTTTTTCAAAGCGTTTACCCTGGGTTTAAAATCACGAAAGGCTCTACTCCAGAGGCGCATGTGTATTCTACTCGAGCATCAATACAATCAGGATGTGTCATTCTGGCGTAGCGAGCTACCCCGTATGTTAAAAAACATTAGGGCTAAAACAAGCAAATACCGCCGTTAAAAAACACACATGTAAACACACACACACACACACACACATCCTTAATTAGACAGATGGCGCCCCCTATAGACCAAAGTGAGACAATTGAAACACTCTTAGCCAGGATCCCTACAGAGCTCCAAGATATAGTTAACCATATGAATGATTCGGGGGTAATTGACATAATGACAATAGATGAAAATCTATTATCCCAGATTCCCTCCGAACTCATAGACATTATTACACGTATGAATGAGTCAGGGCCTTCCGAGGAAAACATGTTAACACAGATTCCCGAAACCATCATATCTCTAATTACCCAGCTTAATGCGAGCCCTAGGTTTAATTCGGCCCCACAGACACCTCTAAGACAGCCTTTAACAACATTGTCCGAAGAGTCTGAAAGTCAATATGATGTTTTTGAACAGTTGGACAAATGTCTAGCAAATCTGGAGGGGGGCGGTCTTGAGATCAGTGTACAGAACGAGAGCGCTAGGTTTAATTCGGCACCCCAGACACCTATAAATCAGCCTTTAACACCAATGTCCGAAGAGTCTGAAACCCAATACGATGTTTTTGAACAGTTGGACAATTGCCTAGTAAATCTGGAGGGGGGAGGTCTTGATCGAAGTGTACATGTTTTGCGTCGAAATAAATTCAACAATATTGAGGTTCGCCAGTTTTTCAATTTCGCATGGGGGGGTCAGATTCGGGAATATGCTGTGTTTTACGTAATGCTTATGGACACTTTGAATGAACTGTTAGCGAGGATCAGAGATTATAGCGAACCTAGGGATCTCTTACAGTTGGAAATTTGTGGAGACAGTCTACAGAGCAAGGTATCGCTTATTTTACAGAATGGTGAAGCAGAGCTTGAACAATTTGTTAAACTGCTAGAACGCCTTGTACAGTCAAATTTAAACGTGCTAGCAGATAGGACCCTCGAACTTGTAGTACAATTAGTACGCCAACCACAAGGGGGCGGGGGTCAGAGACGAAAGCTCGAGAGTTTAATGCAGTCCGAAATCATAAGCAATAAAAGGGCCTATCTCATAAACGTTCACAATCCAGGTAATAAGCTATGTTTTGCCATAGGTTTGGCCCACTTACTCAGCCCCGGATGTACGGATCAAGCCGCGTTACATAAAGCTCTCGAGCTACAAACTGCGGTGGGTCTCGGTATACAGGATGCTGTGGCTTTCTCAGACATAGTCAAATTTGAAAACTTTCTGAACATCAAGATTGTGGTTTTGTACCACAGTAGGGCTAATGACGCTCTCCTCAAGTTCCAAAATATACCCGAACCACATCCTAAGACTATGTACTTTTATGTGCAAAATGAGCATTACTATGCCGTAACTAACATCACAGCCTTTTTAGGCGCGCCATATGTCTGTCCAGCCTGTCATACCGGCTACACACGCATGGGGGGGCACTCGTGCCGTTACAACTGTTCAGTATGTCTGGATAAACATTGCCCTATGCAGCCGCTAAACTTGACCCCCTGTGCGGATTGTCACCGCACATGTCGTTCGGCCTACTGTTACGAAAAACACAAAACTGAAACATGGCATCCCAAGGCATGTAAATCTGTAAGCAGTTGTGACATTAACAAGAAATGTCCAAAATGTCATTGCAATTACAACCTTAAAATAGATAGCCCTAAACCTCATGTTTGTGGAATTATACACTGCCCAATCTGTAAAGGTCCTTTGAAAAGCAGAGACGCGGAAGCAGTTCAAGAAGTAACACATGAGTGTTACATTCAGCCCTTGGCTGAAGATGAACATACAGAGAAATATGTGTTTTATGATTTTGAGACAACTCAGCAATCAGGGGTTCATTTGCCTATTTTTGTGTCAACCATGACTTTCAAGGGTGAAAAATGGTCGGCCGAGGGACCCGATTGTGCCCGACTCTTTCTAAAACATTTTAGAAAAGCCCAGTACAGAAACTTCACGTTTATAGCTCACAATGCTAGGGCCTATGACTCCTATCTGCTTCTGAACCCTTTGATACAGCAAGGCGTGGCACCCAGTGTCATAGCTCAAGGGAGTAAAATATTATGCTTTGTTGACCCCGCCTTCAAACAGAGATACATTGACAGCTTAAGCTTCTTACCCATGAGATTGGCTCAAATGCCAGAGGCCTTGGGTTTTGAAAACTCTGTCAAAGGCTATTTCCCTCATTTCTTCACATCTGAGGAGAATCTACATTATATAGGATCTTATCCAGCCCCCGAAATGTACGGGTGTGATCAAATGTCTCCCAAAGAGCGTGAGAGATTCATGACATGGTACGAGACCGTAAGACATGGCACTTTTGATTTCCATAAAGAGATGGAATCATACTGTGACAATGACGTTGTTATACTTCGTGAAGGATGCCTCAGATTCAGAGAAGAGGTAATCAAAGATGCGGGCATTGACCCCTGGAGCTGTACAACTATTGCATCAGCGTGCATGAAAACCTATCGTACACACTATCTAACTCCTGAATCTATAGCTATCCCATCGCCAGACAACTACCGACGCCAATTCAAGGCCTACTCTAGTGGTTCCATTCAATGGTTGGAGTACTTGGCCCAGGATAAAGATATTTTTATCCAACATGCTTTGAATCGGGGGGAGAAGGCTTTTGGGCCTTACCATGTAGATGGATACACACAGATTGACGGGGTTGAGACAGTGTATGAGTACAACGGTTGTTTCTTCCACGGTTGTAAATTATGCTTTGTCCCCCACACCTTGTGTGTCCTAACCCAAAAGACTTTTGGGGAAATGTACCAAGAGTTTCAAGACAAACTGAATTCTTTAAAGGCTACTTACGGGTTAAAAGTTGTGGTTTTGTGGGAGCACGAATGGACAGCCCTCAAAAAGGCAGATCCTAGTGTTAAGGCCTTCCTTACCCATTATGACCCTCCAGAGCCCCTGGAACCGCGACAGGCCTTGTTTGGAGGCCGGACCAATGCTTTGACATTGCGTTATGTAGCTCAACCCGACGAGACAATAGGCTATGTAGATTTTACATCCCTATATCCTCATGTAATGAGTTCCTCATTCTATCCTATAGGGCATCCTGAAATTATTCACAGCGACTTTGACGAACCCCAAAATTATTTTGGTTTAATCAAAGCGACTGTCTACCCTCCTAGGGGGCTGTTTATACCTGTGTTGCCTTACAAGGGTCCTAAAGGAAAACTTTTCTTTCCCCTTTGTCGCACATGCTGTGAAAACCACAACCAGGAAAACCCCTGTGATCACACAGATCAAGAAAGAGCCCTGACCGGTGTATGGGTCACTGTAGAATTCTCTAAGGCTTTAGAGAAGGGGTATCGTGTGGCCAAAATCTTTGAAGTGTGGAACTTTTCCAGGAAATCAGACACACTTTTTAAAGAGTACATCAAAACCTTCTTGAGATGCAAGCAGATGGCTTCAGGCTATCCTGCATCGGTCACAGATCAAGAAAGTAAAGACCAGTACATTCAAGACTACCATGACAGAGAAGGCATACTTCTTGACCCTGACAGAATAGAGGTCAACAAAACCAAAAGAAATGTGTCGAAATTGTACTTGAACTCCCTTTGGGGGAAATTAGCGCAGAGATGCAATATGCTAACAACTTCGATCATTAAAGACCCCGAAGAATTTTTGGAATTTGTTTTTTCGGACCAATACGAAATTTCACATTTTTCCTTCTTGAGTCAAGACATTGCCTTGGTGCAATGGAGGCGCCACCAAAAGTGGGTTCTACCCCCGGGTAATGTAAATGTGTTTCTTGCAGCATTTACCACAGCCTATGGCCGCCTTGAACTGTACACCCTCATGGAACAGCTTCAGAGGCGGGTTCTTTACCACGACACAGACTCTGTGGTCTATGTAAGCAAACCGGGGGATTGGACCCCCCCACTTAGCAACTATCTTGGGGGTTTAACGAGTGAACTCGAAGAGGGTGACCATATTACAGAATGGTCCTCATGTGGTCCAAAAAGCTATGCTTTTAGGACTAAAGCCAATCACGTGGTGTTGAAAGCCAAAGGCGTGACTCAAAACTATGAAAATGCACCGCGTGTAAACTTGGAATCAATCACGCGCTTGGTCGAGGGGTTCGTAAAGGACAAGAATAGTGACTTGGAGATTTTGAGCTCCTACAACAAAATAGTGAGGGATAAAAAGGGGTTCCATCTAAGAAACGCACCACTCACTAAAAGATTCAGGGTAGTCTATGACAAGAGACAGCTATTGCCTGACGGTACCACATTGCCCTTTGGCTACTGACTTATGCTACAAGCCCCAGTGTGTCTTAAAGCTTAAGATATTATGACTGCTGTCGAGGGTTTTGACCCCCGGCTACAATTGCCTTTTTCAGCATTAATTGCCGGCCCTTCAAACAGTGGCAAAACTTTTTTTGTAAAAAGTATTTTAGAGAATTCTGAACATGTGTTATCTCAAAAGCCTGGACAATATTGTATGGTGTTATTCATGTTACCAACCTCTGTATGATGAATTATTGAAGACAATAAAAATCAAGTTTGTTGAAGGAATACCCGATTCTCTGTCTGATGATGAACTTCTCCCCCCACATGTAAATAATCTGCTGGTTTTGGACGATATGCTATTTGCTGGTAGCGAACACCCTGAAATTGCACGAGCTTTTACCCAATATACTCATCATAGAAACCTGTCCGTGCTTTACTTGGTCCAGAATGTGTTTCACCAAGGTAAAAATAGTCGGACCATTAGCTTGAATGCCAACTACATGGTATTGTTTAAAATCCTAGAGACAAACTGCAAATTAGCACTCTAGCTCAGCAGATGTACCCTGGACGGAAAATCATACTTTATGGAGAGCTATGAGGACGCTACCAAAGAGCCATTTTTCTTATTTAATCGTGGATTTAAAAGCAAATACTCCAGAACACCTTAGGCTACGTACAGGGCTGTTTCCGGGAGAGGCCTGCTGCATACCTTCCTAAAAAGTAAACGCTATGTCTCTGCGTTTAAAAAGAAACCTCCCCTCTTGAGAGGCTAGTAGGTTCTACAGCTAAAGAACGGAAGGCCATCTTGGG
>NW_022264161.1:0-34002 GCF_002021735.2 Oncorhynchus kisutch | reverse complement strand
TGTAGAAAACTGATCATCATTACATTTAGCTCCAAAACAGTAGCGCAACCGTAAAATTGTCTCTCTTGCTGCACCCTCACTGCCTGCACTGATGTGCGTTAATGCAGACCGAGGGAACCGCCATTTTACCACCTCGTGAATTTTACACAAAACCAAAAACGAACCCAGAAATCTCCTTTATGAAATTACCTTGACGAAATGAGATAATGTATACATCCACTCAGAGACTAACTTTAACCCAAAGTCTCTATGTGACTTGTAAACAAGTATCACGTTCACTCACGCTGTTTGACACCAAATACGCACATAAAACCTTCACCAAACGAGATAATACCTTGACGTATTTGTTACCTAGCATGTTATTACATGTTCTTTAGATATTAGAACGTGCTATTACATACCAGTAGTAATATATTAGAAACGGACACATCGACTGCACAATTCTGACGTATCCTTTATTCTGAAGAATGATGCGCGCCTGCGCGGAACTTCCTGTTCCCCCACTGCCAGTTTCTAAACCCAGAGACGTAAAAACGCGAGACTTCAGAGAACGCTTGGGAAGCAGAACAAGCCGGGGTTTGAGAAGTCAATGAGAGAAGTGAACAATTTTGATACTTTTGCAGCGGCTAATGGGGATCCTAATAAATACCAAAAAGATTCTGGTCGTCACACAGTTGATACATGGCCATTATTTTATCAATTTCATAACTGCAGTGGCTTATTCACTATAGCTCACACTGCATATCATATGTATCCTAGCATCACTAGTGGTTAGAGCGTTGGGCTAGTAGCTGAAAAGTTGCTGGATCGAATCCCCGAGCTGACAAGGCTCAAATCTGTCGTTCTGGCCCCTGCACAATGCAGGTAACCCACTGTTCCTTAGTAGGCCGTCATTGAGGTCATTTAAAAAAATCGCATGAGAAGCCAGACCGATTCAAAGCCATGTAATTAATACTATTTTGATTGATTGTCACAGAAACGAAAATAGATATAAAAGTCTAGCATAAAATCGATCAAATATCATTTACAACGTTTAAATAACCAATTCACAGAAACATCAAACTATGTATGATTCACTCTGTAAATGTCTAGTAGACTTTTACAACCTTTGCTTTGAGTAGAAATTCCCGTTTTGATTTGATAGAAATACAGAAAATATCAAATATTGCATTTAAAGATGAAGAAATCAACTCATTCAGTGATTGTTTCTTGAAAAAAGTGAGAATATGCATTTATTTAAATTACCTTAAAATAAATGTTAATTTCAAGTGCAATTTGTTCTATATGAAGTTAGACAATGTTTACATAAAGTTGTACAATGTTTACAATCTTAAATCGTATGCCAAATCAATGTTTGCATTTTTAGTGCAACAGGTCCACATTTTAAAGTAGTTACAAGGAACAACAGTCATTTATTTATACGTCTCTAATTTAACAGAAAAATAGGCCCCTTACAATAATGTTCTATTTTGGCTTTGTTGAAGTCCTTCATTGTCATCCCCAGACAAGCTAAATGGAACCATCTCTGGCACACAGAGCGTTCTATCTGCAGTATTAAAAACATAAAACTGGGTTATGTTGATTTACATGTAAACAACAGTTCTGGAATACCCAAATTCTGTTACATGTTTTTGCAATTAGGAACCATTTCAAATTGAAATGAATTTTTGTTCAATTGCTAAATTGACTTTAAATGACATGCATTTGACCAGAACCCTGATAGAAGCACACTTAACTGAGATGTTCATCATAGTTGAGTATTCAGCCAATATAAATCGTATAGTAGAAAAGGCACACATTTGCAAAAAACGTATAAAACATTACAATAATGGCATCTTATAGATTTGAAATATTTCTATCAAATCAAAACTGGAATTTATATTAGAAACAAAGGTTGTAAAAATATGCTAGACATTTATAGAATAAATCATATCTAGTTTGATGATTATGTGACAAAGGTTGAATTAGTTATTGATTTAAACAGCTTTACATTGCATTTAAGATTTATATATTTCTATTAAATCAAAACTGGATTTTTTATTCAAAACGAAGGTTGTAAAAGTATCCTAGACATTTAAAGAATAAACCATATCTATTTTTATATTTCTGTGACAATCAATGAATTAGTTACAGATTTGTACAATTATTAAGGGCTTTTTGCAAATGTCTGCTTAATGTCTGCTGATTGTCTGCTTAATGTCTGCTGATTGTCTGCTGATTGTCTGCTTAATGTCCGAATGTGTGAATATAAAAGCAACTTTACCTCGGGAGTAGGCAGATTATCTTCTTCAAACAACAGTAAAACTGATTGACTTTCTTCCTTCTATCCATCTACTACACGGTTTAGTGCTCCAACCACTCCTGGAATCTTCTGCTCAAGACGATGAACCTCAATATATAACAAAACCCCAGATATAACACCCTTTAATCGCTGCCCTGCTCCGAAAAACACAATGCTTTCTCCTTCTGCTCTTCTGAGATGCATGAAATCAATACACAACCACTACTGGTCACTCTGACTGACTACCTTTCCTAATGGCTCCTTCACCATCTTCCTGGCCTCAAATGATCTCCCCAAAATACAGACTTGTTGATGAATCGCGCTCCAAAAGAAACCGATGTTCGTTTACAATATCACAACAGAATGTATTACAATGTATAACCGTCATGCCTCAAAACTGGGAGAAAGAAGCAAGTCATTCACCCGCCATTTGTTCCTCAAGACCGTAACACAACGACACGCGGATAATTGTAAGCATCAACATTTTTAAAAACGTTTGTAATTTGATACAGTTGCTATATTAATGATCCGTTTCCATTAATGTCGCAAACTATTATTTCTCTAGGCTAACATGAGAAACTCTGCTTGGATACTTGCATGCTAGCTAACATTAACACTAACTTAGTTGCTCTAGTAGGGTCATGTCCCTCTGGCCAGGATAAACAAAGCGGCAATGTTGTGTATTGTATATTTTCGTAGCTGAATCAGAATTAGTTAGGTAACATAGATGTTCTATTTACTTTATACTTGTCATTAGAATGTTTTCTTTTGGACTATACTGTTGGCAGTTGCATTTTCCTATCTCCTCTAGGGAAAAGTCACTTGGGGCTGTTGTAGTTTTTGTTACATATAGAGACAGATATGACACTATTGAGCAAAGATAGGTATACATTAGACCACAAACAGAAAGCGGACAGGAAACCAAAGATTAAACAGACATAAGTGTAATGGCCGAAGCCATACGTGCTTTACTGTGCATAAGGGCTTAGGGCAAAGAGGAGGAGGTGACCCTTAAATACATTATCTATTATGGAAGGAGCAGGACATCATTATAAAGATTAGATAGAGAGGGTAAAGGCCATAAGTGCTTAGGGTAAGATAGATATACATTAATTTTAGGACATGAGAGGGTCCTGCCACCATTGTAATCTAATCAAGAGCGGATACAGGCGTTATTAGGCATGAACATGGAAGAAGCCTGGACTGAAAGATAATGGTGACCGATGACTTGAGGGAAGTAACTTCATTAACATATGGAATGGACTCATATACTGTGTGTGTATAAAGACAGAGCCAGTGCTCTGGGAAAGTGTGTGTTCTGCGGACCATCTAGGCTTCTGATATGTTTGTATTAAAAGCCTATATTGAATTCACAAGTTCTTGTAAGTGTTATATTTTGAAATGATTCTCTACGACAGGGCCCAGAGAGGGGAGAGGTTAGGCTTGTCTTTTACATGTCTGGTAATAGGAAGAATATCAGAAAGGGAGAATTCAGGTTTGAACATTGTCTTCATCATGAATTTCTCTCTGAAACCATGTGAAGGGCTCCACAATGTCTGAATTTTGAGATAGTATATGACCTAGAGGCTCACTCATCCATGGGTGGGGTGTATTTGAGATGGGAGTATCTAAAGTAGACAATTGATATATGCCATTGGATGAGGTAATGTTTTGGTAATATGAAGTACCAAGAACGAGAAGTAGAACCTCATCCAAGACACCAAACTGAACGATAATTTATAGCTAATGCTATCTGGCTATGGGATAATCCTCTTTCAAGTAAAAGGTCTTTGTGAAGTTCCTGAGATCTGTGGTTCGTCATGTGAGTTGAGAGGGGTGTATCTTGGCTATAAAAGATACTAAGTATTCTTTTGTAAGCACTCTCAGAGAATTCATTTATAGACACTGAATTGATCTGAGAGTCAAATGGCTATGGTGAAGCTCATATAATTAAAGATGGAGTTTAAAATATAACTCTGACTTGTGTGTGGTTTGTAAACTCATCATTTAGTAATACAGGAAATTACCACGACAAAATACAGTATTTAACTAAAAACAGTTTTTCATTTAATTATACACATCAGAAAAAAGTGGCTGCCCAGCATGAATTCATGTACAAACATTATTTTTCATTGCATTCTTGTCATTTAGCAGATGTTTTTATCCAGAAAGACTTACAGGACAAATAAGAGTTAATTGGCTTGCTCAAGGACACAATGACAGATTTTTCACCTAGTCGGCTCGGGATTCAAACAAGCGACCTTTCAGTTACTGGCCCAACACTCTTAACCGCTAGGCTACCTGCCAGATCAATTAACTTCAATACAGTTATTCAAATACATTCATCATCAATGACTAAAATAAATCTAGTATTAAAAGAAATTAAGAAACACAAGTATTCAATTCATAGCCTGTTTATCATTAAACAAAATGGTTGAGTAATATAAAATTATTCACCCAAACTAATGCTGAAAACTGATCACCACAACATCTTTATCTGATATACACTGAGTGCACAAAACATTAGGAATGGCTTCCTAATATTGAGTTATACCTCCTTTTGTCCTCAGAACAGCCTCAATAGTCGGGGTATGGACTCTCCAAGGTGTTGAGAACGTTCCACAGGGATGCTGGCCCATGTTGACTCCAATGCTTCCCACAATTGTGTCAAGTTGGCTGGGAGTGGATCTACTCTGAATAGCTCCTTCCATGTCCTCCCACAGATGCACAATTGGATTGAGATCTGGTGACTCGGCAGGCCACTGCAGTAAGCTGAATTCCCTGTCATGTTCTTGGAATCATTCCTGGCCACCATGAAGGGATGCACCTGATTGGCAATGATTTTTTACACAAACGTTGCTCCACTTTTATCAAGGGGCCCAATATGTGGCATGAAAACACACCATCATACCACCACCACCACCACCAGCCTGCAATGTTGTACTTGTGGTTTCCTCCAATCAGCGTGAAACAGCATGAACAGGGATTCATCAGACCAGGCAATGTTTTTAAAATTCTCCAGTGTTTTCATTCCTTAGCCCACTGCAACTGCAGTATCTTGTTTTCTACTGAAAGCTAATGGGGATCCAAAATAAATACAACAACAACTACAGTGGGGCAAAAAAGTATTTAGTCAGCCACCAATTGTGCAAGTTGTCCCACTTAAAAAGATGAGAGAGGCCTGTAATGTTCATCATAGGTACACTTAGACAAAATGAGAAAAAAAAAAACAGAAAATCACATTGTAGGATTTATGAATTTATTTGCATATTATGGTGGAAAATAAGTATTTGGTCAATAACAAAAGTTTCTCAATACTTTGTTATATACCCTTTGTTGGCAATGACAGAGGTCAAAAGTTTTCTGTAAGTCTTCACGAGGTTCACACACACTGTTGCTGGTATTTTGGCCCATTCCTCCATGCAGATCTCCTCTAGAGCAGTGATGTTTTGGGGCTGTTGCTGGGCAACACAGACTTTCAACTCCCTCCAAAGATTTTCTATGGGGTTGAGATCTGGAGACTGGCTAGGCCACTCCGGGACCTTGAAATGCTTCTTACGAAGCCACTCTTTCGTTGCCCGGGCGGTGTGTTTGGGATCATTGTCATGCTGAAAGACCCAGCCACGTTTAATCTTCAATGCCCTTGCTGATGGTGGCTTTGTTACTTTGGTCCCAGCTCTCTGCAGGTCATTCACTAGGTCCCCCCGTGTGGTTCTGGGATTTTTGCTCACCGTTCTTGTGATCATTTTTACCCCACGGGGTGAGATCTTGCATGGAGCCCCAGATCGAGGGAGATTATCAGTGGTCTTGTATGTCTTCCATTTCCTAATAATTGCTCCCACAGTTGATTTCTTCAAACCAAGCTGCTTACCTATTGCAGATTCAGTCTCCCCAGCCTGGTGCAGGTCTACAATTTTGTTTCTGGTGTCCTTTGACAGCTCTTTGGTCCTGGCCATAGTGGAGTTTGGAGTGTGACTGTTTGAGGTTGTGGACGGGTGTCTTTTATACTGATAACAAGTTCAAACAGGTGCCATTAATACAGGTAATGAGTGGAAGACAGAGGAGCCTCTTAAAGAAGTTACAGGTCTGTGAGAGCCAGAAATCTTGTTTGTTTGTAGGAGGTGACCAAATACTTATTTTCCACCATAATTTGCAAATAAATTCATAAAAAATCCTACAATGTGATTTTCTGGATTTTTTTTCTTCAAATTTTGTCTGTCATAGTTGAAGTGTACCGATGATGAACATTACAGGCCTCTCTCATATTTTTAAGTGGGAGAACTTGCACAATTGGTGGCTGACTAAATACTTTTTTTGCCCCACTGTATATCATTAAGGATTATAGTTTTCACCTGGGTTCACCTGGTCAATCTATGTCATGAAAAGAGCAGGTGTCCTTAATGTTTTGCAAAATCAGTGTGTTGTGTCTACTAGCTCATTCCCACAGAAACCTGCAGAGGGAAGCCGTACCACCCAGTCACCCATCAGACTCCATTGTGAGACGTCTCACAGAGGATATTCAACCCTAAAAGCAAATTCAAGGTAATCTCAATATCTTTACAGTAGAAGCTAACAAAACACAACAAAACTGACAAGGTGCACACTGATCAGTAAAGAGAGGCTAACATTCTATAACACTCCCTTTCCTCTGCATTGTTCTCTCACAGTGAGAAACAATAGGATTACAATAGTGTTCTACACTTTCTTCATTTGATCCAATTGCCAATTATTTAATGACATGATAATTAAGTGGAGTGTCTAATCTTAGCTGGTCTGAGAAAACTGATGAGGTTTCTCTCCTTTATGTGTACATTGGTGTCTTTTTAATTGGCCCAATCTGTAGAATTTCTTCCCACATTCAGAGCAGTAGTAAGGCTTCTCTCGTTTGTGTATATGTCCATGTTTTTTTAAGTGGCCCTGTTGAGAGAAACTCGCCCCACATTCAGAGCAGTAGTAAGGCTTCTCTCCTGTGTGTGTTCTCTGATGAACTTTTAGTGATGTTGATGTTTTGAAGCATTTTGCACATACAGAACATGAGTAAAGCTTATCTCCTTTGTGTATACGTTCATGTTGTTTTAAGATACCCAATAGAGATAACCTCTTTCCACAGTCAGAGCAGGAGTAAGGCTTCTCTCTTGTGTGTGTTCTCTGATGAACTTTTAGTGATGTTGATGTTTTGAAGCATTTTCCACATTCAGAACATGAGTAAGGCTTCTCTCCTGTGTGTGTTCTCTGATGAACTTTTAGTGATGTTGATGTTTTGTAGCATTTTCCACATTCAGAACATGAGTAAGGCTTCTCTCCTGTGTGTGTTCTCTGATGAACTTTTAGTGATTTTGATGTTTTGAAGCATTTTCCACATTCAGAACATGAGTAAGGCTTCTCTCCTGTGTGTGTTCTCTGATGAACTTTTAGTGATGTTGATGTTTTGTAGCATTTTCCACATTCAGAACATGAGTAAGGCTTCTCTCCTGTGTGTGTTCTCTGATGAACTTTTAGTGATGTTGATGTTATGACGCATTTTCCACATTCAGAACATGAGTAAGGCTTCTCTCCTGTGTGTATACGTTCATGGTTTTTTAAGCTGCCCAGTTGAGAGAAACTTGCCCCACATGCAGAGCAGGAGTAAGGCTTCTCTCCTGTGTGTGTTCTCTGATGAAGTTTTAGTGATGTTGATCTTTTGAAGCATTTTCCACATTCAGAACATGAGTAAGGCTTCTCTCCTGTGTGTATAGGTTCATGGTTTTTTAAGCTGCCCAGTTGAGAGAAACTCGCCCCACATGCAGAGCAGGAGTAAGGCTTCTCTCCTGTGTGTATTCTCTGATGAAGTTTTAGTGATGTTGATCTTTTGAAGCTTTTTCCACATTCAGAGCAGGAGATTGGCTTTTGTGCTTTTGTGTATAATTTGTGTATACGTTCATGTTGTTTTAAGGTACCCAGGTGAAAGAAACTCTTTCCACATTCAGAGCAGGAGTAAAGCTGGGTGGCCGGTCCTCTTCTGTCTGTACCGGGTGACATATGTATTCATATCAGTAGGCTGTACAATACAGGCGAATTAAACTATTCTAAAAGTGGGTAAGAGATGAAAGCTAAAAAGGGGCGTGTCATCCTCTACTCAGTATTACAAGGGTTAGAAACTACACAGACTCATTTCATAGAACTTTAAAACACTGGCAGTTTGTCTACTTCACTTCTTTAGTCTACTCTCTGATCACTCCAGATAACCCAGTGAATAAAACAAATGCTGGCAATACTGGTGTCAAACCATGCACGTCTCAGTAGCATGAAATAACATCTACCTTCTCATTGAAACAGTTCATCATGAAACAGTTCTACTGCAACTTTTCATACACAGTGGGAAGTTGGAATGAACAACAAACTAAGTTAGAACCTTCTCTTACCATGATTAACACATTTCCCAATCTTCTCCTCCTCTTCTTCATCTTTAATGTTGACATTCAGCTCCAGTGTTTGACTGCAGTCTTCCAGCTTCACTGATGCCATCTCTGGATCATGCAGTGCAAACTGGGCCCCACTGTCACAATCAGAACCCAGTGACTGTGGGTATGCACTCAGTGTGGAAGGAGAGAGGCAGGCTGGGTTTGTCGTTACTGTTGATGTTACCGGCCTCAGACTTAATTCTAGTCCTGTAGTAACAATGAGAAACAGACACAAAAAGTTAATGTCTTGACAGTTCTGGCACTTTCTTTATTCTCAAAAAATATAATATATGTTCAATTATCTAATTCAGTGCTTGACTTGGACTGAAATAGGTGCCGGTACTGTTTATATTTAGGCACGATGCTGAACAATACTGATGAGCTAATATTCTATAAGAGGAACGGTCATGGGCGGCGCACGGCGGTCGACGTCACCGGTCTTCTAGCCATCGCCAATCCATTACATATTCAGTATTTAACCCTCTGTTTTCCACATGTATGTGTGCGTGTTTGTTCTATGTTGATGGCTGTATCTGACGGCTGGTATTTTGTTGCCGGGCTTTGTATCTACGCCCGTTTATTCGTGGTACCGGTATATTGTTTCTATACTGGTGTTTTTTCGTGTATTAAATACGTCGTCCACGCATCTCAACTCTCCTGTGCCTGACTCCTTTTCACCAGTTACCCACATCCTTGAAAGAAACACGTACCTCAGTAGGGATCGAGGAGCGAGTCCAGCAGCACGCTGCTATTCTCCAGCATCTCGGCAGCGCCATGGACCGCGTGCTGCAAACCATGGAGCGATGGAAGAGAGGAGGAATTCCTCCAGCGTCTCCACCAGCACCACCAGTTTCAACTATAATCACCCCTCCTTCACCTGGTCCCAGTGGGATTCGGCTCGCCCTCCCGAGGGAGTATGATGGTACAGCGGTGGGATGTCAGGGGTTCTTGCTCCAGCTAGTGTTCCACCTGGCAACCGTCCACCGACCTCCCTCAGGCCGTGAAAGCGTGGTCTGCCTCTCAGGGAAGGACCTGGAGTGGGCCAACGTCTTATGGCGGGAAGAAGAAGCCGTGTTGGACCATTTTGGGATTTCAACCGCCGCTTTCGGGCAGTCTTTGACCACCCGCCTGAGAGTAGAGCGGCGGGTGAACGTCTCATACACCTGAGGCAGAGGACGAGGAGTGCACAGGAGTTTGTGTTGGACTTCCGGACCCTGGCCGCCGGCGCGGGATGGAACGACAGGGCCCTGATCGATCACTACATGTGCAGTCTGCGCGAGGACGTCCGTCGGGAGTTGTCCTGCAGGGACACCACTCTCATATTCAACCAGCTGGTGGACTTGTCCATCCGACTGGATAACATGCTGGCTACCCGCGAACATCCAGATCGGGGTCTGTCGATTCCATCCCCCAGCACCACCACTCCGACGCCCATGGAGCTGGGAGGTGCTGCACTTAGGGCAACCGGAGGCGGGGCCATTCCATGCACCATCTGTGGCCGCAGAGGGCACACTGCCGGTCGGTGCTGGGAAGGTTCCTCTGGGAGTCGAGGCAGCAGGCAGGGCACTCTCGTGTCACCCCAGGTGAGTCGGCACCAGGCTCACCCAGAGCCACTGGTTGCTCACATGGTTTTGTTTATTAATTTTCTTGAGATTTCACAGAATTCCCAGCATAAGGCGCTCGTAGATTGAATTTTATTGACAGATCATTTGGCCATAGTTTAGAGATCCCCAATGTTCCTGTCGATATGCCCTTCCCTGTGCACGCCCTAGAAAGTCGACCATTAGGGTCAGGGCTAACTATGGAGGCCACCGCTCCTCTGGGCATGGTTACGCAGGAGGGTCACAAGGAGAGAATCAGTCTCTTCCTTATTGATTCTTCTGCATTTCCCGTGGCGCTGGGCCTACCCTGGTTGGCCGGTCATGACCCCACTATTTCGTGGCAACAGACCGCTCTCACGGGGTGGTCACGAAAGTGCTCGGGGAGGTGTTTAGGGGTTTCCATCGGTGCTACTACAGTGGAAAGCCTAGACCAGGTCTCCACCGTGCGCATCCCCTCTGAATATACCAATTTGGCTCTTGCCTTCTGTAAGAAGAAGGCGACTCAATTACCACCCCATCGACGGGGGGATTGTGCGATAAATCTCCTGGTAGACGCAGCACTTCCCAGGTGTCACGTGTATCCCCTGTCGCAAGAGGAGACGGGGAGGAAATGGAAACATATGTTTCCGAATCTCTGGGGCAGGGGTACATTCGGCCCTCCACTTCACCTGCCTCCTCGAGTTTATTTTCGTGAAGAAGAAGGATGGATATCTGCGCCCATGTATTGACTATCGAGGCATTAACCAAATCACTGTGAGGTAGTTACCCGCTGCCTCTCATAACCAGTGCGATCGAGTCAATGCACAGGGAACACTTCTTCACAAAATTGGATCTCAGGAGCGCTTACAACCTGGTGCGTATCCGGGAGGGAGAAGAGTGGAAGACGGTGTTTAGTACCACATCAGGCCATTATGAGTACCTTGTCATGCCATATGGGTTGATGAATGCTCCATCAGTCTTCCAATCCTTTGTAGACGAGATTTTCAGGAACTTGCACGGGCAGGGTGTAGTGGTGTATATCGATGACATTCTGATTTACTCCTCTACACGCGCCAAGTATGTGTCCTTGGTGCGCAGGGTACTTGTACGACTGTTGGAGCATGACCTGTACGTCAAGGCTGAGAAATGCCTGTTCTTCCAACAGGCCGTCTCCTTCCTAGGGTATCGCATTTCTACATCAGCCACTAATCCACTAACCTCTCCCCCTTCCAGTGCGTACTGGGGTACCAGCCGGTTCTGGCACCTAGGCATCAGAGCCAGATCGAGGTTCCTGTGGTGGACGACTGGTTTAGGCGCTCGTAGGAGACATGGGACGCCGCTCATGTGCACCTTCAGTGGGCCGGGAGGCGTCAGAAGACTGGCGCAGACCGTAGTGGTGACTCTCGACCCTCCACCTGCCCTGCCGGAAGCTGGGCCCGCGGTTTGTGGGGCCATTCAAAGTCCTGAGGAGACTGAACGAGGTTTGTTACAGGTTACAGCTTCCCCCCGATTACCATATTAACCCCTTTTTCCATGCGTCTCTCCTCAGGCCGGTGGTGGCTGGTCCACTCCAGGAGTCTGAGGTGCGGGAGGTTCCTCCGCCCCCTTTGGACATCGAGGGGGCCCCGGCGTATGCAGTTCGAGCCATACTGGACTCGAGGAGTCTAGCGAGGGAGTGGGAGGGGTACGGTCCGGAGGAGAGATGCTGGGTGCCGGTGGAGGACGTATTGGACCTGTCGATGCTGCAGGAGTTCCTGTCTCCATCCAGGTCACCCTACGCCTCGTCCTCCGGGTCGTCCCCGAGGCCGGTGTCGGCGCGCGGCTCAAGGGGGGTTACTGTCACGACTTCCTCCGAAGTCAGTCTTTCTCCTTGTTCGGGCGGCGCTCGGCGTCACCGGTATTCAAGCCATCGCCGATTCACTTTTAATTTTCCATTTGTTTTTTCACACCTGGTTTCAATTCCCCCATTACAGATTCAGTATTTAACCCTCTGTTTTACACATGTATGTGTGCGTGTTTGTTCTGTTGAAGACTGTGTCTGACGGCTGGTATTTTGTTGCCGGGCTTTGTATGACCGCCAGTTTATTCGTGGTACCGGTATATTTCACGGACCGTTGTATTGTTTCTATACCGTGTTTTTTTGTGTATTAAATACCAGAAACAAACATCTTTCTGGTAAGAAGAGGGGCAGGGGCGTATGCCTTATGATTAACGAGACGTGATCACAACAACATACAGGAACTCAAGTCCTTCTGTTCACCTGACTAATCGCTGCAGCTGTTCATAGTCCATCGGTAAATAGCCCACCCAATTTACCTACCTCATCCCCATACGATTTTTATTTATTTACTTTTTTGCACACCAGTATCTCTACCTGCACATGACCATCTGATAATTTATCACTCCAGTGTTAATCTGCAAAATTGTAATTATTCGCCTAACTCATCATGCCTTTTGAACACAATGTATATAGACTCTTTTTTTTCTTTTTTCTACTGTGTTATTGACTTGTTAATTGTTTACTCCATGTGTAACTCTGTGTTGTCTGTTCACACTGCTATGCTTTATCTTGGCCAGGTCGCAGTTGTATATGAGAACAATCAAATGTCGACCGCATTATCTACCAAGGGAGTTCTCTTCGATTATAATCACAGCTGTATATATTCCCCCCCAAGCAGACACATCGATGGCCCTGAACAAACTTTATTTGACTCTTTGCAAACTGGAAACCACATATCCTGAGGCTGCATTCATTGTAGCTGGGGATTTTAACAAGGCTAATCTGAAAACAAGACTCCCTAAATTGTATCAGCATATCGATTGCGCAACCAGGGCTGGTAAAACCTGGGATTTTAGTTACAGACAGAAACTAAAACAAGAAGCTCCCGCGCTCAGGTCTGTTCAACGCTGGTCCGACCAATCTGATTCCACGCTTCAAGACTGCTTCGATCACGTGGACTGGGATATGTTCCGCATTGCTTCCAACAACATCATTGACGAATACGCTGATTCGGTGAGCGAGTTCATTAGAAAATGCATTGACGACGTCGTTCCCATAGCAACGGTTGAAACATTCCCAAACCAGAAACCGTGGATTGATGGCAGCATCCGCATGAAACTGAAAGCACAAACCACTGCTTTTAACCAGGGCAAGGTGACCGGAAACATGACCGAATAAAATCAGTGTAGCTATTCCCTCCGCAAGGCAATCAAACAAGCTAAGCGTCAGTATAGAGACAAAGTAGAGTCACAATTCAACGGCTCAGACACAAGAGGTATGTGGCAGGGTCTACAGTCAATCACGGATTACAAAAAGAAAACCAGCCCCGTCACGGACCAGGATGTCTTGCTCCCCGACAGACTAAATCACTTTTTTGCCCGCTTTGAGGACAATACAGTGCCACTGACATGGCCCGCAACCAAAACCTGCTGACACTCCTTCACTGCAGCCGATGTGAGTAAAACATTTAAACGTGTTAACCCTCGCAAGGCTGCAGGCCCAGACGGCATCCCCAGCCGCGTCCTCAGAGCATGCGCAGACCAGCTGACTGGTGTGTTTACGGACATATTCAATCAATCCTTATCCCAGTCTGCTGTTCCCACATACTTCAAGAGGGTCACCATTGTCCCGGTTCCCAAAAAAGCTAAGGTAACTGAGCTAAACGACTTTCGCCCCGTAGCACTCACTTCCGTCATCATGAAGTGCTTTGAGAGACTAGTCAAGGACCATATAACCTCCACCCTACCTGACACCCTAGACCCACTCCAATTTGCTTACCACCCAAATAGGCCCTAACCCAGAGGAATACCTATGTGAGAATGCTGTTCATCGACTTCAGCTCAGCATTTAACCCCCTATCCACATCGATGGGACAGTAGTGGAGAGGGTAGTAAGTTTTAAGTTCCTCAGCGTACACATCACGGACAAACTGAATTGGTCCACCCACACAGACAGCGTCGTGAAGAAGGCGCAGCAGCGCCTCTTCAACGGCAGGAAGCTGAAGAAATTTGGCTTGTCACCAAAAGCACTCACAAACTTCGACAGATGCACAATCGAGAGCATCCTGTCGGGCTGTATCACCGCCTGGTACGGCAACTGCTCAGCCCACAACCATAAGGCTCTCCAGAGGGTAGTGAGGTCTGCACAACACATCACCGGGGGCACCTAGGACACCTACACCACCCGATGTCACAGGAAGGCCATAAAGATCATCAAGGACAACAACCACCCGAGCCACTGCCTGTTCACCCCGCTATCATCCAGAAGGCGAGGTCAGTTCAGGTGCATCAAAGCAGGGACTGAGAGACTGAAAAACAGCTTCTATTTCAAGGCCATCAGACTGTTAAACAACCACCACTAACATTGAGAGGCTGCTGCCAACACACTGACTCAACTCCAGCCACTTTAATAATGGGAATTGATGGAAATGTATGTAAAATATATCACTAGCCACTTTAAACAATGCTACTTAATATAATGTTTACATACCCTACATTACTCATCTCATATGTATATGTACAGTGGGGCAAAAAAAGTATTTAGTCAGCCACCAATTGAGCAAGTTCTCCCACTTAAAAAGATGAGAGGCTTGTAATGTTCATCATAGGTACACTTCAACAATGACAGACAAAATGAGAAGAAAAAAAATCCAGAAAATCACATTGTAGGATTTTTAAAGAATTTATTTGCAAATTATTTTGAAATTTGACCCTAATAACCCAGACCTGTATGTTCAAGGCACCTTATATCATTGCCTGGAGGAATGTGCTGAGATACAAATGTTTTGGAGCTCAGTACCACGCTCTATCTCTGAGATGACCTCTACCCCAATACCATTAATCCATAAGCTATGCCTCCTAAATCTTTACCCAGAGAATATATCTTTACATAGGAGGGAAAATTTAAAAAATGGTTGACCTCTGTCTATTACAAGCTAGACGTTCAATTGCGCTCCACTGGAAGTATGTCAGTTCCCCCTCACTTGGTCACTGGTAAAAATTATTTACATCAAGCCTGGCTCTTGAAAAGTGTACTTATATAGTGAAGAAGAAAGCCCCAGAGTTTCATAATATTTGGGATCTGTTTAATGAGTTTTTGCAAACTGATGATATTGTAGAAGCATTGGAACTGTAAATCTGTATATTCTCTATATTCTATGTGAATATTGGCTCTAGTCGAAGCGTAATCTGCATTATCTACAACTGTATATTATACTTTATTTGTTTATATTATTGGATTTCTTTATGTTTGGTTGTTATGTTTTCATCTCTCTTTGGGTTGGGGGGTGAAAAGAGAAAATACAATTGTATTTATGTAATTGTTCTACTTGGAACTAATTAATATATGTGAGAGAGGTGCGGGGGGCTGCCATAATGGACATCCACGTCTTTGGCGCCCGGGGAACTGTGGGTGCCTCGCTCAGGGGAAAAAATACATATTTTTACTTTGTCAGCAAACTTTCGGTTACTGGCACAACGCTCTAACCACTAGGCTACCTGTAAGTATTCATATAAGTAGGCTGTGCAATGCAAAAGGGGAATACAACTATTCTAAAAGTATCTCAAGGTTTGTTTCATAGAACTTTAAAACACTGGCAGTTTGTCTACTTCACCTCTTTAGTCTCCTCTCTGGTGCTGGTGTCAAACCATGCAAGTCTCAGTAGCATGAAATAACATCTACCTTCTGATTGAAACAGTTCTACTGCAACTTTTCATATACAGTGGGAAGTTGGAATGAACAACAAACTTAGTTCGATAGAACCTGCTCTTACCATGATTAACAGATTCCCCAATCTTCTCCTCTTCTTCATCTTTAATGTTGACATTCAGCTCCATTGTTTGACTGCAGTCTTCCAGCTTCACTGATGCCATCTCTGGATCCTGCTGTAAAAACTGGGCTCTACTGTCACAATCAGGACCCAGTGACTGTGGGTTTGGACTCAGTGTGGAAGGAGAGAGGAGGCCTGCGTTTGTCCTCACTGTTGATGTTACTGGCCTCATACCAGAGTCGGCAAGTAGTAGAAGAGAAACGGACACAAAAGTTATTGTCTTGACAGTTCTGGCACTTACTTTACTCTCTATTAAATATATCATATTTTTTCTTGTTCAATTACCTAATTCAGTGCTGGACTTAGTTGTGTAATTCAGTGCTGAAATAGTTGCCGATACGCATTGTGTGCTGGTACTGTTTATATTTAGGTGCAGGAGCTTCATAATACATTTGAGCTAAAACTTAACCTGTAGTAGATAAATGCATAAATCACTCAAAAACTATTTAGTACAAGGTTACAGTTTGTTTTAGGCAGCACGATGTGCTATTTTTGGTTGGTTAGTTTCATTTTCCTGAATAACCTTGTATTCACTGTATTACTTCAAAAACACAACACAGTTGTGCAACCACAAAATGTGTGGAAGGAGAGAGGCAGCTTGGGTTTGTCCTCACTGTTGATGTTACCGGCCTCAGACTTAATCTGAGTCAGCCAGTAGTAATAAAGAGAAAGACACAAAAGTTATTGTCTTGACAGTTCTGGCACTTAATTTATTAATTTATTATCTAAAAATATTGTTTATATTTAGCCGCAGGAGTGCCACAATACTGTTGAGCTAATATTCTAAGAGGAACAGGAGTTCAAACAGTAGAAATTTGAGGTGACGGTACTCAGCTTCGGTGAGCTCCTGTCCAAGTCAAGCACTGATCTCATTTCAATAGATCTGGTAGCTAAGCATTGACAACAAAACATTAATTAATTCACATTAGACAAAGTATATACTTTAAAATTAGACTACACAACTTAAACGCACTTAATCTATAGTAGATATCCCCTATACACATAAACGCATAAATGACCCAAAAAACATTTTGTACAAGATATGGTTGTAGGCAGCACTATGTACCATTTTCCTGAATAACCTTGTCTTCACTGTATTATTCCAGTCAAAAACCAAAAGTATTTCCGTTCACACCATAGTAACATGTATAGATAGACAGATACAACTGAATGTCTCTGAATACTAGTTCACATGTAGAAAACTGATCATCATTACATTTAGCTCCAAAACAGTAGCGCAACCGTAAAATTGTCTCTCTTGCTGCACCCTCACTGCCTGCACTGATGTGCGTTAATGCAGACCGAGGGGGAACCGCCATTTTACCACCTCGTGAAATTTTACACAAAACCAAAAACGACACGTAAAACGAACCCAGAAATCTCAAATAAATGTATCCTTTATGAAATTAAGTTGACAAAATGAGATAACGTTACATACACTCAGAGACTAACTTTAACCCAAAGTCTCTGTGACTTGTAAACAAGTTATCACGTTCACTCACGCTGTTTGACACCAAAATAGCACATAAAACCTTCACCAAACGAGATAATACCTTGACGTATTTGTTACCTAGCATGTTATTACATGTTCTTTAGATATTAGAACGTGCTATTACATACCAGTAGTAATATATTAGAAACGGACACAGAAGTTATCGTCTCGGCTGCACAATTCTGACGCATCCTTTATTCTGAAGAATGATGCGCGCCTGCGCGGAACTTCCTGTTCCCCCACTACCAGTTTCTAAACCAAGAGACGTAAAAACGCGAGACTTCAGAGAAGGCTTGCGAAGCAGACCAAGCCGGGGTTTGAGAAGTCAATGAGAGAAGTGTACAATTTTGATACTTTTGCTGCGGCTAATGGGGATCCTAATAAATACCAAAAAGATTCTGTCGTCACACAGTTGATACATGGCCATTATTTTATCAATTTCATAACTGCAGTGGCTTATTCACTATAGCTCACACTGCATATCATATGTATCCTAGCATCACTAGTGGTTAGAGCGTTGGGCTAGTAGCTGAAAAGTTGCTGGATCGAATCCACGAGCTGACAAGGCTAAAATCTGTCGTTCTGCCCCTGCACAATGCAGGTAACCCACTGTTCCTTAGTAGGCCGTCATTGAGGTCATTTTTTAAAAATCGCATGAGAAGCCAGACCGATTCAAAGCCATGTAATTAATACTATTTTGATTGATTGTCACAGAAACGAAAATAGATATAAAAGTCTAGCATAAAATCTATCAAATATCATTTAAACATTTAAATAACCAATTCACAGAAACATCAAACTATGTATGATTCATTCTGTAAATGTCTAGTAGACTTTTACAACCTTTGCTTTGAGTAGAAATCCCCGTTTTGATTTGATAGAAATACAGAAAATCTCAAATATTGCATTTAAAGATGAAGAAATCAACTCATTCAGTGATTGTTTCTTGAAAAAAGTGAGAATATGCATTTATTTAAATTACCTTAAAATAAATGTTAATTTCAAGTGCAATGTAACGGCGTTCTTCGTTTGTCGAAAGAGAGTCGGACCGAAATGCAGCGTGGTGGTTACTCATGTTCTTTAATGAAGAAAACGGCGATACATGAAATAACTTATAAATACAAAAACAACAAACGGAACGTGAAACTTATTACAGCCTATCTGGTGAACACTACACAGAGACAGGAACAATCACCCACGAAATACAAAGCGAAACCCAGGCTACCTAAATACGGTTCCCAATCAGAGGCAACGAGAATCACCTGACTCCAGATTGAGAACCGCCTCAGGCAGCCAAGCCTAACTAGACACACCCCTAATCATAGCAATCCCAAATCCTATAAAACCCCAATACGAAACCAAACACCTAACCCATGTCACACCCTGGCCTGACCAAAATATATAACGAAAACACAAAACGCTATGACCAAGGCGTGACATGCAATTTGTTCTATATGAAGTTAGACAATGTTTACAAAATCAAATCAAATCAAATTTTATTTGTCACATACACATGGTTAGCAGATGTTAATGCGAGTGTAGCGAAATGCTTGTGCTTCTAGTTCCGACAATGCAGTAATAACGAACAAGTAATCTAACTAACAATTCCCCAAAAAAAACTGCTGTCTTATACACAGTGTAAGGGGATAAGGAATATGTACATAAGGATATATGAATGAGTGATGGTACAAAGCAGCATAGGCAAGATACAGTAGATGATATCGAGTACAGTATAACATATGAGATGAGTATGTAAACAAAGTGGCATAGTTAGTGGCTAGTGATACATGTATTACATAAGGATGCAGTCGATGATATAGAGTACAGTATATACATATGCATATGAGATGAATAATGTAGGGTAAGTAACATTATATAAGGTAGCATTGTTTAAAGTGGCTAGTGATATATTTACATAATTTCCCATCAATTCCCATTATTAAAGTGGCTAGAGTTGAGTCAGTGTCATTGACAGTGTGTTGGCAGCAGCCACTCAATGTTAGTGGTGGCTGTTTAACAGTCTGATGGCCTTGAGATAGAAGCTGTTTTTCAGTCTCTCGGTCCCAGCTTTGATGCACCTGTACTGACCTCGCCTTCTGGATGACAGCGGGGTGAACAGGCAGTGGCTCGGGTGGTTGATGTCCTTGATGATCTTTATGGCCTTCCTGTAGCATCGGGTGGTGTAGGTGTCCTGGAGGGCAGGTAGTTTGCCCCCGGTGATGCGTTGTGCAGACCTCACTACCCTCTGGATAGCCTTACGGTTGAGGGCGGTGCAGTTGCCATACCAGGCGGTGATACACCCCGCCAGGATGCTCTCGATTGTGCATCTGTAGAAGTTTGTGAGTGCTTTTGGTGACAAGCCGAATTTCTTCAGCCTCCTGATGCTGTCTGTGTGAGTGGACCAATTCAGTTTGTCTGTGATGTGTATGCCAAGGAACTTAAAACTTGCTACCCTCTCCACTACTGTTCCATCGATGTGGATAGGGGGGTGTTCCCTCTGCTGTTTCCTGAAGTCCACAATCATCTCCTTAGTTTTGTTGACGTTGAGTGTGAGGTTATTTTCCTGACACCACACTCCGAGGGCCCTCACCTCCTCCCTGTAGGCCGTCTCGTCGTTGTTGGTAATCAAGCCTACCACTGTTGTGTCGTCCGCAAACTTGATGATTGAGTTGGAGGCGTGCGTGGCCACGCAGTCGTGGGTAAACAGGGAGTACAGGAGAGGGCTCAGAACGCACCCTTGTGGGGCCCCAGTGTTGAGGATCAGAGGGGTGGAGATGTTGTTGCCTACCCTCACCACCTGGGGGCGGCCCGTCAGGAAGTCCAGTACCCAGTTGCACAGGGCGGGGTCGAGACCCAGGGTCTCGAGCTTGATGACGAGCTTGGAGGGTACTATGGTGTTGAATGCCGAGCTGTAGTCGATGAACAGCATTCTCACATAGGTATTCCTCTTGTCCAGATGGGTTAGGGCAGTGTGCAGTGTGGTTGAGATTGCATCGTCTGTGGACCTATTTGGGCGGTAAGCAAATTGGAGTGGGTCTAGGGTGTCAGGTAGGGTGGAGGTGATATGGTCCTTGACTAGTCTCTCAAAGCACTTCATGATGACGGATGTGAGTGCTACGGGGCGGTAGTCGTTTAGCTCAGTTACCTTAGCTTTCTTGGGAACAGGAACAATGGTGGCCCTCTTGAAGCATGTGGGAACAGCAGACTGGTATAGGGATTGATTGAATATGTCCGTAAACACACCGGCCAGCTGGTCTGCGCATGCTCTGAGGGCGCGGCTGGAGATGCCGTCTGGGCCTGCAGCCTTGCGAGGGTTAACACGTTTAAATGTCTTACTCACCTCGGCTGCAGTTAAATGTCTTACTCACCTCGGCTGCAGTGAAGGAGAGACCGCATGTTTTCGTTGCAGGCCGTGTCAGTGGCACAGTATTGTCCTCAAAGCGGGCAAAAAAGTTATTTAGTCTGCCTGGGAGCAAGACATCCTGGTCCGTGACTGGGCTGGATTTCTTCCTGTAGTCCGTGATTGACTGTAGACCCTGCCACATGCCTCTCATAAAGTTGTACAATGTTTACAATCTTAAATCGTATGCCAAATCAATGTTTGCATTTTTAGTGCAACAGGTCCACATTTTAAAGTAGTTACAAGGAACAACAGTCATTTATTTATACGTCTCTAATTTAACAGAAAAATAGGCCCCTTACAATAATGTTCTATTTTGGCTTTGTTGAAGTCCTTCATTGTCATCCCCAGACAAGCTAAATGGAACCATCTCTGGCACACAGAGCGTTCTATCTGCAGTATTAAAAACATAAAACTGGGTTATGTTGATTTACATGTAAACAACAGTTCTGGAATACCCAAATTCTGTTACATGTTTTTGCAATTAGGAACCATTTCAAATTGAAATGAATTTTTGTTCAATTGCTAAATTGACTTTAAATGACATGCATTTGACCAGAACCCTGATAGAAGCACACTTAACTGAGATGTTCATCATAGTTGAGTATTCAGCCAATATAAATCGTATAGTAGAAAAGGCACACATTTGCAAAAAACGTATAAAACATTACAATAATGGCATCTTATAGATTTGAAATATTTCTATCAAATCAAAACTGGAATTTATATTAGAAACAAAGGTTGTAAAAATATGCTAGACATTTATAGAATAAATCATATCTAGTTTGATGATTATGTGACAAAGGTTGAATTAGTTATTGATTTAAACAGCTTTACATTGCATTTAAGATTTATATATTTCTATTAAATCAAAACTGGATTTTTTTATTCAAAACGAAGGTTGTAAAAGTATCCTAGACATTTAAAGAATAAACCATATCTATTTTTATATTTCTGTGACAATCAATGAATTAGTTACAGATTTGTACAATTATTAAGGGCTTTTTGCAAATGTCTGCTTAATGTCTGCTGATTGTCTGCTTAATGTCTGCTGATTGTCTGCTGATTGTCTGCTTAATGTCCGAATGTGTGAATATAAAAGCAACTTTACCTCGGGAGTAGGCAGATTATCTTCTTCAAACAACAGTAAAACTGATTGACTTTCTTCCTTCTATCCATCTACTACACGGTTTAGTGCTCCAACCACTCCTGGAATCTTCTGCTCAAGACGATGAACCTCAATATATAACAAAACCCCAGATATAACACCCTTTAATCGCTGCCCTGCTCCGAAAAACACAATGCTTTCTCCTTCTGCTCTTCTGAGATGCATGAAATCAATACACAACCACTACTGGTCACTCTGACTGACTACCTTTCCTAATGGCTCCTTCACCATCTTCCTGGCCTCAAATGATCTCCCCAAAATACAGACTTGTTGATGAATCGCGCTCCAAAAGAAACCGATGTTCGTTTACAATATCACAACAGAATGTATTACAATGTATAACCGTCATGCCTCAAAACTGGGAGAAAGAAGCAAGTCATTCACCCGCCATTTGTTCCTCAAGACCGTAACACAACGACACGCGGATAATTGTAAGCATCAACATTTTTAAAAACGTTTGTAATTTGATACAGTTGCTATATTAATGATCCGTTTCCATTAATGTCGCAAACTATTATTTCTCTAGGCTAACATGAGAAACTCTGCTTGGATACTTGCATGCTAGCTAACATTAACACTAACTTAGTTGCTCTAGTAGGGTCATGTCCCTCTGGCCAGGATAAACAAAGCGGCAATGTTGTGTATTGTATATTTTCGTAGCTGAATCAGAATTAGTTAGGTAACATAGATGTTCTATTTACTTTATACTTGTCATTAGAATGTTTTCTTTTGGACTATACTGTTGGCAGTTGCATTTTCCTATCTCCTCTAGGGAAAAGTCACTTGGGGCTGTTGTAGTTTTTGTTACATATAGAGACAGATATGACACTATTGAGCAAAGATAGGTATACATTAGACCACAAACAGAAAGCGGACAGGAAACCAAAGATTAAACAGACATAAGTGTAATGGCCGAAGCCATACGTGCTTTACTGTGCATAAGGGCTTAGGGCAAAGAGGAGGAGGTGACCCTTAAATACATGATCTATTATGGAAGGAGCAGGACATCATTATAAAGATTAGATAGAGAGGGTAAAGGCCATAAGTGCTTAGGGTAAGATAGATATACATTAATTTTAGGACATGAGAGGGTCCTGCCACCATTGTAATCTAATCAAGAGCGGATACAGGCGTTATTAGGCATGAACATGGAAGAAGCCTGGACTGAAAGATAATGGTGACCGATGACTTGAGGGAAGTAACTTCATTAACATATGGAATGGACTCATATACTGTGTGTGTATAAAGACAGAGCCAGTGCTCTGGGAAAGTGTGTGTTCTGCGGACCATCTAGGCTTCTGATGTTTGTATTAAAAGCCTATATTGAATTCACAAGTTCTTGTAAGTGTTATATTTTGAAATGATTCTCTACGACAGGGCCCAGAGAGGGGAGAGGTTAGGCTTGTCTTTTACATGTCTGGTAATAGGAAGAATATCAGAAAGGGAGAATTCAGGTTTGAACATTGTCTTCATCATGAATTTATCTCTGAAACCATGTGAAGGGCTCCACAATGTCTGAATTTTGAGATAGTATATGACCTAGAGGCTCACTCATCCATGGGTGGGGTGTATTTGAGATGGGAGTATCTAAAGTAGACAATTGATATATGCCATTGGATGAGGTAATGTTTTGGTAATATGAAGTACCAAGAACGAGAAGTAGAACCTCATCCAAGACACCAAACTGAACGATAATTTATAGCTAATGCTATCTGGCTATGGGATAATCCTCTTTCAAGTAAAAGGTCTTTGTGAAGTTCCTGAGATCTGTGGTTCGTCATGTGAGTTGAGAGGGGTGTATCTTGGCTATAAAAGATACTAAGTATTCTTTTGTAAGCACTCTCAGAGAATTCATTTATAGACACTGAATTGATCTGAGAGTCAAAGGGCTATGGTGAAGCTCATATAATTAAAGATGGAGTTTAAAATATAACTCTGACTTGTGTGTGGTTTGTAAACTCATCATTTAGTAATACAGGAAATTACCACGACAAAATACAGTATTTAACTAAAAACAGTTTTTCATTTAATTATACACATCAGAAAAAAGTGGCTGCCCAGCATGAATTCATGTACAAACATTATTTTTCATTGCATTCTTGTCATTTAGCAGATGTTTTTATCCAGAAAGACTTACAGGACAAATAAGAGTTAATTGGCTTGCTCAAGGACACAATGACAGATTTTTCACCTAGTCGGCTCGGGATTCAAACAAGCGACCTTTCAGTTACTAGCCCAACACTCTTAACCGCTGGCTACCTGCCAGATCAATTAACTTCAATACAGTTATTCAAATTCATTCATCATCAATGACTAAAATAAATCTAGTATTAAAAGAAATTAAGAAACACAAGTATTCAATTCATAGCCTGTTTATCATTAAACAAAATGGTTGAGTAATATAAAATAATTCACCCAAACTAATGCTGAAAACTGATCACCACAACATCTTTATCTGATATACACTGAGTGCACAAAACATTAGGAATGGCTTCCTAATATTGAGTTATACCTCCTTTTGTCCTCAGAACAGCCTCAATAGTCGGGGTATGGACTCTCCAAGGTGTTGAGAACGTTCCACAGGGATGCTGGCCCATGTTGACTCCAATGCTTCCCACAATTGTGTCAAGTTGGCTGGGAGTGGATCTACTCTGAATAGCTCCTTCCATGTCCTCCCACAGATGCACAATTGGATTGAGATCTGGTGACTCGGCAGGCCACTGCAGTAAGCTGAATTCCCTGTCATGTTCTTGGAATCATTCCTGGCCACCATGAAGGGATGCACCTGATTGGCAATGATTTTTTACACAAACGTTGCTCCACTTTTATCAAGGGGCCCAATATGTGGCATGAAAACACACCATCATACCACCACCACCACCAGCCTGCAATGTTGTACTCGTGGTTTCCTCCAATCAGCGTGAAACAGCAGGAACAGGGATTCATCAGACCAGGCAATGTTTTTAAAATTCTCCAGTGTTTTCATTCCTTAGCCCACTGCAACTGCAATAAATACAACAACAACTACAGTGGGGCAAAAAAGTATTTAGTCAGCCACCAATTGTGCAAGTTGTCCCACTTAAAAAGATGAGAGAGGCCTGTAATGTTCATCATAGGTACACTTAGACAAAATGAGAAAAAAAAACAGAAAATCACATTGTAGGATTTATGAATTTATTTGCATATTATGGTGGAAAATAAGTATTTGGTCAATAACAAAAGTTTCTCAATACTTTGTTATATACCCTTTGTTGGCAATGACAGAGGTCAAAAGTTGTGTAAGTCTTCACGAGGTTCACACACACTGTTGCTGGTATTTTGGCCCATTCCTCCATGCAGATCTCCTCTAGAGCAGTGATGTTTTGGGGCTGTTGCTGGGCAACACAGACTTTCAACTCCCTCCAAAGATTTTCTATGGGGTTGAGATCTGGAGACTGGCTAGGCCACTCCGGGACCTTGAAATGCTTCTTACGAAGCCACTCTTTCGTTGCCCGGGCGGTGTGTTTGGGATCATTGTCATGCTGAAAGACCCAGCCACGTTTAATCTTCAATGCCCTTGCTGATGGTAGGCTTTGTTACTTTGGTCCCAGCTCTCTGCAGGTCATTCACTAGGTCCCCCCGTGTGGTTCTGGGATTTTTGCTCACCGTTCTTGTGATCATTTTTACCCCACGGGGTGAGATCTTGCATGGAGCCCCAGATCGAGGGAGATTATCAGTGGTCTTGTATGTCTTCCATTTCCTAATAATTGCTCCCACAGTTGATTTCTTCAAACCAAGCTGCTTACCTATTGCAGATTCAGTCTCCCCAGCCTGGTGCAGGTCTACAATTTTGTTTCTGGTGTCCTTTGACAGCTCTTTGGTCCTGGCCATAGTGGAGTTTGGAGTGTAACTGTTTGAGGTTGTGGACGGATGTCTTTTATACTGATAACAAGTTCAAACAGGTGCCATTAATACAGGTAACGAGTGGAAGACAGAGGAGCCTCTTAAAGAAGTTACAGGTCTGTGAGAGCCAGAAATCTTGTTTGTTTGTAGGAGGTGACCAAATACTTATTTTCCACCATAATTTGCAAATAAATTCATAAAAAATCCTACAATGTGATTTTCTGGATTTTTTTTCTTCTAATTTTGTCTGTCATAGTTGAAGTGGACCGATGATGAACATTACAGGCCTCTCTCATATTTTTAAGTGGGAGAACTTGCACAATTGGTGGCTGACTAAATACTTTTTTTGCCCCACTGTATATCATTAAGGATTATAGTTTTCACCTGGGTTCACCTGGTCAATCTATGTCATGAAAAGAGCAGGTGTCCTTAATGTTTTGCAAAATCAGTGTGTTGTGTCTACTAGCTCATTCCCACAGAAACCTGCAGAGGGAAGCCGTACCACCCAGTCACCCATCAGACTCCATTGTGAGACGTCTCACAGAGGATATTCAACCCTAAAAGCAAATTCAAGGTAATCTCAATATCTTTACAGTAGAAGCTAACAAAACACAACAAAACTGACAAGGTGCACACTGATCAGTAAAGAGAGGCTAACATTCTATAACACTCCCTTTCCTCTGCATTGTTCTCTCACAGTGAGAAACTATAGGATTACAATAGTGTTCTACACTTTCTTCATTTGATCCAATTGCCAATTATTTAATGACATGATAATTAAGTGGAGTGTCTAATCTGAGCTGGTCTGAGAAAACTGATGAGGTTTCTCTCCTTTATGTGTACATTGGTGTCTTTTTAATTGGCCCAATCTGTTGAATTTCTTCCCACATTCAGAGCAGTAGTAAGGCTTCTCTCGTTTGTGTATATGTCCATGTTTTTTTAAGTGGCCCTGTTGAGAGAAACTCGCCCCACATTCAGAGCAGTAGTAAGGCTTCTCTCCTGTGTGTGTTCTCTGATGAATTTTTAGTGATGTTGATGTTTTGAAGCATTTTGCACATACAGAACATGAGTAAGGCTTATATCCTTTGTGTATACGTTCATGTTGTTTTAAGATACCCAATAGAGAGAACCTCTTTCCACAGTCAGAGCAGGAGTAAGGCTTCTCTCTTGTGTGTGTTCTCTGATGAACTTTTAGTGATGTTGATGTTTTGAAGCATTTTCCACATTCAGAACATGAGTAAGGCTTCTCTCCTGTGTGTGTTCTCTGATGAACTTTTAGTGATGTTGATGTTTTGTAGCATTTTCCACATTCAGAACATGAGTAAGGCTTCTCTCCTGTGTGTGTTCTCTGATGAACTTTTAGTGATTTTGATGTTTTGAAGCATTTTCCACATTCAGAACATGAGTAAGGCTTCTCTCCTGTGTGTGTTCTCTGATGAACTTTTAGTGATGTTGATGTTTTGTAGCATTTTCCACATTCAGAACATGAGTAAGGCTTCTCTCCTGTGTGTGTTCTCTGATGAACTTTTAGTGATGTTGATGTTATGACGCATTTTCCACATTCAGAACATGAGTAAGGCTTCTCTCCTGTGTGTATACGTTCATGGTTTTTTAAGCTGCCCAGTTGAGAGAAACTCGCCCCACATGCAGAGCAGGAGTAAGGCTTCTCTCCTGTGTGTGTTCTCTGATGAAGTTTTAGTGATGTTGATCTTTTGAAGCATTTTCCACATTCAGAACATGAGTAAGGCTTCTCTCCTGTGTGTGTTCTCTGATGAAGTTTTAGTGATGTTGATCTTTTGAAGCATTTTCCACATTCAGAACATGAGTAAGGCTTCTCTCCTGTGTGTATACGTTCATGGTTTTTTAAGCTGCCCAGTTGAGAGAAACTCGCCCCACATGCAGAGCAGGAGTAAGGCTTCTCTCCTGTGTGTATTCTCTGATGAAGTTTTAGTGATGTTGATCTTTTGAAGCTTTTTCCACATTCAGAGCAGGAGTTTGGCTTTTGTGCTTTTGTGTATAATTTGTGTATACGTTCATGTTGTTTTAAGGTACCCAGGTGAAAGAAACTCTTTCCACATTCAGAGCAGGAGTAAAGCTTTTCTCCTGTGTGTATTTTTAGCTTTGGTAGAAATGGGAAAATCTCCTCACAATGTGGGCAGTGGTGAGACATCTTTGCTCTGTGATCTTCCTGCTGATGCTCTCTGGATGTAGAGAATGTCTCAACATGGTCTACTGTGTGAACAATATCAGAACAACCAGTCAATTGGTGTGATATACATGTCAATCAAATGTATTTTATGAAGCTCTTTTTACATAAGTTGTAACAAAGTCCTTTACAGAAACCAACCCGAAATCCCAAAAGAGCAAGCAATGCAGATGTAGAAGCACATTGGCCACGAAAAACTCCCTAGAAAGCAGGAACCTTGGAGGAAACAGAGAGGAACCAGGCTCAAAGGGGTGGCCGGTCCTCTTCTGTCTGTACCGGGTGACATATGTATTCATATCAGTAGGCTGTACAATACAGGCAAATTAAACTATTCTAAAAGTGGGTAAGAGATGAAAGCTAAAAAGGGGCGTGTCATCCTCTACTCAGTATTACAAGGGTTAGAAACTACACAGACTCATTTCATAGAACTTTAAAACACTGGCAGTTTGTCTACTTCACTTCTTTAGTCTACTCTCTGATCACTCCAGATAACCCAGTGAATAAAACAAATGCTGGCAATACTGGTGTCAAACCATGCACGTCTCAGTAGCATGAAATAACATCTACCTTCTCATTGAAACAGTTCATCATGAAACAGTTCTACTGCAACTTTTCATACACAGTGGGAAGTTGGAATGAACAACAAACTAAGTTAGAACCTTCTCTTACCATGATTAACACATTTCCCAATCTTCTCCTCCTCTTCTTCATCTTTAATGTTGACATTCAGCTCCAGTGTTTGACTGCAGTCTTCCAGCTTCACTGATGCCATCTCTGGATCATGCAGTGCAAACTGGGCCCCACTGTCACAATCAGAACCCAGTGACTGTGGGTATGCACTCAGTGTGGAAGGAGAGAGGCAGGCTGGGTTTGTCGTTACTGTTGATGTTACCGGCCTCAGACTTAATTCTAGTCCTGTAGTAACAATGAGAAACAGACACAAAAAGTTAATGTCTTGACAGTTCTGGCACTTTCTTTATTCTCAAAAATATAATATATGTTCAATTATCTAATTCAGTGCTTGACTTGGACTGAAATAGGTGCCGGTACTGTTTATATTTAGGCACGATGCTGAACAATACTGATGAGCTAATATTCTATAAGAGGAACGGTCATGGGCGGCGCACGGCGGTCGACGTCACCGGTCTTCTAGCCATCGCCAATCCATTACATATTCAGTATTTAACCCTCTGTTTTCCACATGTATGTGTGCGTGTTTGTTCTATGTTGATGGCTGTATCTGACGGCTGGTATTTTGTTGCCGGGCTTTGTATCTACGCCCGTTTATTCGTGGTACCGGTATATTGTTTCTATACTGGTGTTTTTTCGTGTATTAAATATGTCGTCCACGCATCTCAACTCTCCTGTGCCTGACTCCTTTTCACCAGTTACCCACATCCTTGAAAGAAACACGTACCTCAGTAGGGATCGAGGAGCGAGTCCAGCAGCACGCTGCTATTCTCCAGCATCTCGGCAGCGCCATGGACCGCGTGCTGCAAACCATGGAGCGATGGAAGAGAGGAGGAATTCCTCCAGCGTCTCCACCAGCACCACCAGTTTCAACTATAATCACCCCTCCTTCACCTGGTCCCAGTGGGATTCGGCTCGCCCTCCCGAGGGAGTATGATGGTACAGCGGTGGGATGTCAGGGGTTCTTGCTCCAGCTAGTGTTCCACCTGGCAACCGTCCACCGACCTCCCTCAGGCCGTGAAAGCGTGGTCTGCCTCTCAGGGAAGGACCTGGAGTGGGCCAACGTCTTATGGCGGGAAGAAGAAGCCGTGTTGGACCATTTTGGAATTTCAACCGCCGCTTTCGGGCAGTCTTTGACCACCCGCCTGAGAGTAGAGCGGCGGGTGAACGTCTCATACACCTGAGGCAGAGGACGAGGAGTGCACAGGAGTTTGTGTTGGACTTCCGGACCCTGGCCGCCGGCGCGGGATGGAACGACAGGGCCCTGATCGATCACTACATGTGCAGTCTGCGCGAGGACGTCCGTCGGGAGTTGTCCTGCAGGGACACCACTCTCATATTCAACCAGCTGGTGGACTTGTCCATCCGACTGGATAACATGCTGGCTACCCGCGAACATCCAGATCGGGGTCTGTCGATTCCATCCCCCAGCACCACCACTCCGACGCCCATGGAGCTGGGAGGTGCTGCACTTAGGGCAACCGGAGGCGGGGCCATTCCATGCACCATCTGTGGCCGCAGAGGGCACACTGCCGGTCGGTGCTGGGAAGGTTCCTCTGGGAGTCGAGGCAGCAGGCAGGGCACTCTCGTGTCACCCCAGGTGAGTCGGCACCAGGCTCACCCAGAGCCACTGGTTGCTCACATGGTTTTGTTTATTAATTTTCTTGAGATTTCACAGAATTCCCAGCATAAGGCGCTCGTAGATTGAATTTTATTGACAGATCATTTGGCCATAGTTTAGAGATCCCCAATGTTCCTGTCGATATGCCCTTCCCTGTGCACGCCCTAGAAAGTCGACCATTAGGGTCAGGGCTAACTATGGAGGCCACCGCTCCTCTGGGCATGGTTACGCAGGAGGGTCACAAGGAGAGAATCAGTCTCTTCCTTATTGATTCTTCTGCATTTCCCGTGGCGCTGGGCCTACCCTGGTTGGCCGGTCATGACCCCACTATTTCGTGGCAACAGACCGCTCTCACGGGGTGGTCACGAAAGTGCTCGGGGAGGTGTTTAGGGGTTTCCATCGGTGCTACTACAGTGGAAAGCCTAGACCAGGTCTCCACCGTGCGCATCCCCTCTGAATATACCAATTTGGCTCTTGCCTTCTGTAAGAAGAAGGCGACTCAATTACCACCCCATCGACGGGGGGATTGTGCGATAAATCTCCTGGTAGACGCAGCACTTCCCAGGTGTCACGTGTATCCCCTGTCGCAAGAGGAGACGGGGAGGAAATGGAAACATATGTTTCCGAATCTCTGGGGCAGGGGTACATTCGGCCATCCACTTCACCTGCCTCCTCGAGTTTATTTTCGTGAAGAAGAAGGATGGATATCTGCGCCCATGTATTGACTATCGAGGCATTAACCAAATCACTGTGAGGTAGTTACCCGCTGCCTCTCATAACCAGTGCGATCGAGTCAATGCACAGGGAACACTTCTTCACAAAATTGGATCTCAGGAGCGCTTACAACCTGGTGCGTATCCGGGAGGGAGAAGAGTGGAAGACTGTGTTTAGTACCACATCAGGCCATTATGAGTACCTTGTCATGCCATACGGGTTGATGAATGCTCCATCAGTCTTCCAATCCTTTGTAGACGAGATTTTCAGGAACTTGCACGGGCAGGGTGTAGTGGTGTATATCGATGACATTCTGATTTACTCCTCTACACGCGCCAAGTATGTGTCCTTGGTGCGCAGGGTACTTGTACGACTGTTGGAGCATGACCTGTACGTCAAGGCTGAGAAATGCCTGTTCTTCCAACAGGCCGTCTCCTTCCTAGGGTATCGCATTTCTACATCAGCCACTAATCCACTAACCTCTCCCCCTTCCAGTGCGTACTGGGGTACCAGCCGGTTCTGGCACCTAGGCATCAGAGCCAGATCGAGGTTCCTGTGGTGGACGACTGGTTTAGGGCGCTCGTAGGAGACATGGGACGCCGCTCATGTGCACCTTCAGTGGGCCGGGAGGCGTCAGAAGACTGGCGCAGACCGTAGCGGTGACTCTCGACCCTCTACCTGCCCTGCCGGAAGCTGGGCCCGCGGTTTGTGGGGCCATTCAAAGTCCTGAGGAGACTGAACGAGGTTTGTTACAGGTTACAGCTTCCCCCCAATTACCATATTAACCCCTTTTTCCATGCGTCTCTCCTCAGGCCGGTGGTGGCTGGTCCACTCCAGGAGTCTGAGGTGCAGGAGGTTCCTCCGCCCCCTTTGGACATCGATGGGGCCCCGGCGTATGCAGTTCGAGCCATACTGGACTCGAGGAGTCTAGCGAGGGAGTGGGAGGGGTACGGTCCGGAGGAGAGATGCTGGGTGCCGGTGGAGGACGTATTGGACCTGTCGATGCTGCAGGAGTTCCTGTCTCCATCCAGGTCACCCTACCGGGGTCGTCCCCGAGGCCGGTGTCGGCGCGCGGCTCAAGGGGGGTTACTGTCACGACTTCCTCCGAAGTCAGTCTTTCTCCTTGTTCGGGCGGCGCTCGGCGTCACCGGTATTCAAGCCATCGCCGATTCACTTTTAATTTTCCATTTGTTTTTTCACACCTGGTTTCAATTCCCCCATTACAGATTCAGTATTTAACCCTCTGTTTCACACATGTATGTGTGCGTGTTTGTTCTGTTGAAGACTGTGTCTGACGGCTGGTATTTTGTTGCCGGGCTTTGTATGACCGCCAGTTTATTCGTGGTACCGGTATATTTCACGGACCGTTGTATTGTTTCTATACCGTGTTTTTTTGTGTATTAAATACCAGAAACAAACATCTTTCTGGTAAGAAGAGGGGCAGGGGCGTATGCCTTATGATTAACGAGACGTGATCACAACAACATACAGGAACTCAAGTCCTTCTGTTCACCTGACTAATCGCTGCAGCTGTTCATAGTCCATCGGTAAATAGCCCACCCAATTTACCTACCTCATCCCCATACGATTTTTATTTATTTACTTTTTTGCACACCAGTATCTCTACCTGCACATGACCATCTGATAATTTATCACTCCAGTGTTAATCTGCAAAATTGTAATTATTCGCCTAACTCCTCATGCCTTTTGCACACAATGTATATAGACTCTTTTTTTTCTTTTTCTACTGTGTTATTGACTTGTTAATTGTTTACTCCATGTGTAACTCTGGTGTTGTCTGTTCACACTGCTATGCTTTATCTTGGCCAGGTCGCAGTTGTATATGAGAACAATCAAATGTCGACCGCATTATCTACCAAGGGAGTTCTCTTCGATTATAATCACAGCTGTATATATTCCCCCACCAAGCAGACACATCGATGCCCTGAACAAACTTTATTTGGACGTCTTTAGCAAACTGGAAACCACCTCATCCTGAGGCTGCATTCATTGGTAGCTGGGGATTTTAACAAGGCTAATCTGAAAACAAGGACTCCTTAAATTGTATCAGCATATCGATTGCGCAACCAGGGTCTGGTAAAACCTGGGATTTTAGTTACAGGACAGAAACTAAAACAAGAAGCTCCCGCGCTCAGGTCTGTTCAACGCTGGTCCGACCAATCTGATTCCACGCTCAAGACTGCTTCGATCACGTGGACCTGGGATATGTTCCGCATGGCTTTCCAACAACATCATTGACGATACGCTGATTCGGTGGAGCGAGTTCATAGAAATGCCTTGGACGACGTCGTTCCCATAGCAACGGTTGAAACATTCCCAAACCAGAAACCGTGGATTGATGGCAGCATCCGCATGAAAACTGAAAGCACAAACCACTGCTTTTAAACCAGGGCAAGGTGACCGGAAACATGACCGAATAAACGCAGTGTAGCTCTTCCCTCCGCAAGGCAATCAAACAAGCTAAAGCGTCCAGTATAGTAGACAAAGTTAGAGTCACAATTCACGGCTCAGACACAAGGAGGTATGTGGCAGGGTCTACCAGTCCACAATCACGGATTACAAAAAGAAAACCAGCCCGTGTTAACCCTCGCAAGGCTGCAGGCCCAGACGGCATCCCCAGCCGCGTCCTCAGAGCATGCGCAGACCAGCTGACTGGTGTGTTACGGACATATTCAATCA
>NW_022264160.1:0-34013 GCF_002021735.2 Oncorhynchus kisutch | reverse complement strand
CTAGTGAAACTCCCACACAAACTACCTCACCTGATCGTATTGATCATGTTAAAGGGATAGTTCACTTTTTGTTTGCAAAGTTGTAGCATAGTCTTGACTTACCTGGGGTGTTGTCGTTTTTCATCCAAACGGTTTAATATTTCCTTTGCTGTTGGAAACAGTGACAAACGACAACACCGTAGGTACATTGAATATCTACAAAACTATTCCTTTAAACCTTTAGTAAACAAGTGAACTAGTCCTTTAATCATTTAGTAAACAAGTGAACTAGTCCTTTAATCATTTAGTAAACAAGTGAACTAGTCCTTTAAACCTTTAGTAAACAAGTGAACTAGTCCTTTAAACCTTTAGTAAACAAGTGAACTAGTCCTTTAAACCTTTAGTAAACAAGTGAACTATTCTTTTAAACCTTTAGTAAACAAGTGAACTAGTCCTTTAAACCTTAGTAAACAAGTGAACTAGTCCTTTAAACCTTTAGTAAACAAGTGAACTAGTCCTTTAATCATTTAGTAAACAAGTGAACTAGTCCTTTAAACCTTTAGTAAACAAGTGAACTAGTCCTTTAAACCTTTAGTAAACAAGTGAACTATTCTTTTAAACCTTTAGTAAACAAGTGAACTATTCTTTTAAACCTTTAGTAAACAAGTGAACTATTCTTTTAAACCTTTAGTAAACAAGTGAACTATTCTTTTAAACCTTTAGTAAACAAGTGGTAAAGGTGTTTGTTCTGCTAGGAAGTCATGGCAACCCCTCATACCATCCATTAATAGTCAAGCAAGCCCTATATCACTAACAGATAGATTTGTCTCTGAACATGTTCCAGCTGAGACGGTCTGGGTTAACGTCTGGGTTGGAGACACAGGAGGGTCGGCACAATCGATTAGCAGATCCACTACCCCTCTAGCCCTCCCCAGATTGACCTCCTCTCACCACCACTCCTACCCCTCTCTATCTCCGTCTGGATAGATCCTCTAAACTCAGACCTCTGCTTCTCTCCCCTCCTCACTGGCCTCTTTCTCTCTTCTTCACATCAATGTGGCTGGGAGAAGGGTGGAGGGAGGGTTGGGGGGCAGGGGCTGTGGGAGTGTGAAAAACCACCACCCCTAGCACAGCTGCAATCATAGCATGGCTTCATCATCTTCATGCCCCCTATCACCCTCTCTCCCCTCCTCATCCCCCAGTCGCCTCTCTCTTCCATTATTCCCAGTTCACTGGTTGGAATATTAAGGTGATGCCCTGCACCCTCCTCCACTTTCTCTCCCCCATTACTCCCAGTTCACTAGTTGGAATATTAGGGTGATGCCCTGCACCCTCCTCCACTTTCTCTCCCCCATTACTCCCAGTTCACTGGTTGGAATATTAGGGTGATGCCCTGCACCCTCCTCCACTTTCTCTCCTCCATTACTCCCAGTTCACTAGTTGGAATATTAGGGTGATGCCCTGCACCCTCCTCCACTTTCTCTCCCCATTACTCCCAGTTCAGTGGCTGCTATCTAGGGTGACACCAGGACCAATTCAATTCCCTGTCCCCGTCACCCCGTGCTGAGGAAGATTGACACCACGTGCCTCTCTCCCTGCCCTCATTGTGGGTTCACTCAGATTGGCAGGTCTCTCGTCTCCACTCTATTTTCTAACCTCCCCTCTCTCTTTGTGGTCTTCCTTTCTGCGTCTTACACTGCAACCCAGGGGATGGGTGTTATTCTTCCCTGCTAATGGTAAAGGATAGTGTAGTGTACAGGAAAGCTGATCCCAGATCTGTTTGACCAGGAAAACTGTCTGTCTGGAGTTCTGTGGAGTCTTTTACAGCCACAGGCAGCCTAATTGTGCATCAGGTGTGAGCTAATTGATTGGCGTCTTAGGCGTGTTGTTTGGCTTCCTTCTGTCCTGTGCTTCTTGATGGATCAGTGTATTTAGCACATTTTGTGTGTTTATTACTTTGTAATTCACCTCAGACTTTTGATACCTTAGTCAAAGTACTGGATGTTTTCCCACTATTTCACTTCCTTCATCCGTTTAGTCCCTGTTAGCTTAGCTATGCTAACTTACTCAGCACCAATGGGAATTCAGGTCCTTTACTGGCTAGGCAAACCTACTAGGGACTACAGCTGAAAATGAGCTAAATCTGGGGCAATGGCATGTTGTACATGGTCCCTGACAATAAAACAATTACTATGAAGCTCAAACGTCATATTAGACTGCAGTAGAATCTTTACCACAGCAATATGAACCAGCTCAGCTGAAATGGTCAGAACTTTGAAAGATAATATTCTGAAATGTGAGAAACTCTATGCACAACGATTACTTTTAACAATTTCCACTGAAAATGTCTCAAAAACAAATTCACTTGAGAACAGTGCTGGTGCAAAGTTTGGTAACAGAATGAAGGTAAAACAGCACCAGCTGTCATTCTGTTACCAAACTTTGCATTGCACGGTTTCTTCAAGTGAATGTTTTTGTCAAATGTTTCAGTGGAAATTGATACAGTAGTCTGTACATAGAGTTGTCTGGTTTGTTTAACTTTGCAAGCATTTGTTTGACATGCATTTTAAAGTGAACATCCGGCATCACAGCATCTTTCTGTCACCTGTGGAATTGCCCATAACGCCATAGTCCACGAGAGGGCGTTTGTTGTGACCTGTTTTTACCGCGGGCCGTGCTGCGGCCTTGGGTACGAGGTGAAGCCGTCACAACAAACAACTTTGAGTGTACAATGACTTTTCTACTACGGGTTCCCATACAACATATTAAAACAAAGTGCTGTAGGTTTCTGCTTCACCTGTGCCGTTCTACTGAGGGAAACGGGACATTTTGCTTCCCATTATATGAAACGAATCCATTAATTCCAGTACACAGCATGCCATTTCACACCTGCTGTGTGAAATAACACTATTTAAATCAATCATTTATATGAATAAACACAAACCACAAACCACTGTGTTTCATAATAAAGTTTATTCTATATTACAAATAGTATTTTGTTCTTGACTGCAAAATAGGAATGCATTATATTTACATACACAGGTATACAATTAATTATAGCAAAGTTAGAGAAGCTGGCCTTTTCCCCCAGGTTTAGTTTCATCTCTTGATAGGATACTCTTTATCTCTCAGCAAATATGGTAATAGTTAAAAGTATTCCTACTGTTTCTGTAACACCTGCTATAACACTGAGCTCTAGAAGGACCTATCTTTAGTTCCTACAAAACGTTGAAGGTGGAAGCTTTATCGAGTCCCTCGGCAACAAAGGGGTCCGTAGTCTCAGACGTGCTTTGTCGCCGGGGAACATGGGGGAAAATGGAAACACCGTATGTTACAACACCAGGGGGCAGATTCACTACGAGATTCTAGGACATTCATTCTCTTCACCAAATAAAAACAATGGACTTAGAGAGGAGGAAGCGTTGGGTAGCTAGAGAATAGAATACATGGGTAATAGTGGGTCAATTTACAGTCTCTAAACCTAACAAGGGCCCCTAAACGTTGAGGTCCCTGCCAAGTTCAGTCTTATATCCCAACTGTTTTACCTGGGATTTTCCATCAGACTGAATTAATACAGTCGATTCCTTTCAGTTCTGTCTTATTGTTTATTTGATCACAAGCTTTGTGAACAGTTTGAACATGTTGTAGAACGTCCAGAGAACGCGCTGTTCATGAATGTACCCCCCTCGAACCTGAATACCAACCACTGACAGAACTCACCCCTTTAGACAGTTCAGTTGTGGATGAATTAGATGTGGTTCATACATTAGACAGCGATGGTGTGACGGAAATAAAACACACTTTACAAAACACAATCAACTAAGTAAATCAGAAGCTTTCAGGGTCAGAGCTAGTGTGGTTATAGAAGCTTCCAGACACCTGTTTCTCTTTGATGAGTTCATCAAGAGACGTTTAATCGTTTGAAATTGTCCAAAGGAGAGTTTTTTTGTTTGTTAAAACCACCAGTATCTTTTCAGTAAGTTTGTGCAGAACACCTTTAGATGTAGCAGTAGAATCGAAGGACAGCAGATACTACCAGACAAGTGATTGACTTGAATGTATTGTACACCCCATAAGACCATAAGGATTCCAATAATGAGGCATGTTGTGCGATACATGGGTTTTGTATGAGCAAACGTTTTGATTGAACCCTGAAAGCCCTCCTAATGCTAGTTCCCTTTGCACTGAGCTCTTCAGATCAAACAACTGTTAAAACAGAATGTAAAAAACACATCCACAACTATAGTAACAGGTGCTGCAATAAGACAAGGTAGCTTTGCAGCCAGCGGCTTACAAAAATAAATGTTGTTTTTTTGAATGATAAAATAATAGAATCCAAAAGGTAAGGTTATAGGCTAGGGGAGATAGTTTCCGGATGAAAACACAGACAGACACTAGAGAAGCGATAGCAGCCAAGAAAAGAGCAAGAAGCTCACTGCAAAATTAGTCTACCAGACCCAAAACCTGAGGGTTCTGGAACTGACGAAGTCACTAACTAATGGAACATGTATATGGATGGGCGTTAGAGGACGATCTACTCTGGAAGGACTAAGCAAAAGGACTGAATGAATTCAAACTTAGTCATGAGTTATTGTACTACATCAGTCCATGAGAATCCAAAATAACCGTTTTGTTTGTGAACCGTTTAAAACGTTTCCTAGTAGCAGTAGATAAATATATTTGATTGCAAGGCAGTTCCGTTTCATAACATCCAAATAGGTCAGCATGCAAGGGTATATAATATATTGGATTTTAAGGTACCACTTTATTCCTATTAGCGTCTAACACTTTCACAAGACATGGTAATGAGAGGTTTGCATGGGCTGAACGGGAGATAAAGGTTCCACCTTAACAGTTACTTATAGTTTTAACATGAACAATACACTGTTTTCCCTCACTGTTTTCTTCCAAGCAAAATAAAGAAAAGAACACATCCACATCATCATTTGCAAGAGGCTTGTTTTCTCTATTTTACTCTTTTTTTGTTTTAAATGTTAAGTTTTACATGCGCTTAAAAAGCCAATAAGGACCGAAGGTGGACCGAGGACGGTCTCCACACATTCACATCACCACATGGGGCACGTTGTCAAGGCAAAAGAAAGGTCAGAGGTCTAAAGGAAAGGAGGGTTTCTCCATGGTTTCTCCAGCTCTCTCTCCCATCCAGGTTATCACATTCCACAAGTCTGTTGATGTCCGTGTCCGGGCGTCTATATGACGTTGACTTGTTTTTCTCACTCTAGTTTCAGTTTTTTGAGGCTTGGAGAAGGCTGCGGAGGACGACTACACTAACACACAACATGAGCGACCCAGAGCGCTCAGAGATTCCCGCATGGAAGCTGTCTCCACACTTGTGCAAAAAAACTGACGTGGAAAACCGGACAAAGAGGGAAGAAAAGCGGTGTGCCAAACACGGAAGAAACCGGGACGGCGAGGAGGAGGGCGGGACTCGTCCGCGGCTCCCCCTTCGGCACACTGAGGTCAGAAAATCACACAGGGTTAAGTTGTTGTTGTGGGGTGGGTTTTTCTTTCACCAAATCCTTTTCCCGTGTCATTTCCTTTAAATACATGTTTTTAAATAACTGTTTTTGTCTTTTTAAAATGTCAAGCTCCTTTGGTTTTTCGGCTGACCAGTTATGTCCATCAATTGATTACCCCCGTCCCAAGTCTTTACAGAAGGTCTCTCTCTCTCTCTCTCTCTCTCTCTCTCTCAGGAGAGCAGATCCCATTTAAGCAGTACCGCACCGTCTCTGTCATGTAGAAAGCATGGGTCCATGGTAAGACTGCTCTAGTGAAGCGTCCCTCTCCTCCTCTCAGTAGATGTCAGTCAGCTCCCCTAGTATTCAGACAGTGTGATCAGAGGGTGAATCAGGAGTAGAGTTCCCCTCAGAACAGGTCTTGGACAGCTGCCGTGTGTACCTGTTTGTGTGTGTGCTTTGATAGACCGGCGAGTGACCTCCATCTGTTAGCAGCACACACGGGACAGACTGACCGTTCCAGGTGTCAGAGCTGTCGGGTCACTGTGGTCAAGAGTTGGATGTGTGCTTCTCGTCACAGAGGAGGACCAGACAGACCTGGGTCTGTCCTCCACTAATTAGTCTTATAATAGTCAGGATAATTGAGCAGGTACCACACAAGCCAGAGATTCAGAAGATGAGGATTGTTTTATCTATAGAGGTACTTGGAGGGGTGGGTGGGTGGGAGCAGACTCGTGCCAATGCCACAAAGGGGAATCTGTCCTTCTCTGGATTTCAAAGTCAGTCAGGTTTTTGGAAAAAAAGGGAAATTCAAGAAGCACTAACTCTCCCCAGCCCCTATCGGAGTTTCTTCAAATACACCCCAAAGCTACATTGAGAAAACAATTCTGTAGTTTGCCTATTTCCCAATCTTAAGAAGTGTGAACCAGGCAAACCTTCCGTTTTTTTGTCTTCCGAGGTGGTCAGTTTGGTTTCCTCATTTATATAATACCACTTTGTTTTTCCACGTTTGATGTGATGTTGACTATAGCACTACAATTAACTGGACTCTGTAGCAGTTTCATAGACTAATATCCTGTTCAGAAAGTCTGAACAAATTGACTCCCAACATTGTGGTGGCAAAAGACTTAGTCATCAGTGTTATTTTTAAAGGCAACATAAATAGAATGTTTGTTTCTCCCCCAACATTGCGGTGTAAATGATGCCGATACGGCGAGCTGGCAAACAACCACCCCTCCATCAGACTCTTCTACGCAGCAAAGCTGGGATGAGGCCCTCCCATTGCATGGTGGGAAAAGCAGTCCCCAGCTCTGCCGACCCTCCAGTCAGTCCGTCAGCCAGTCTTCTCTGCACGTCCTATGAAGCTGAGTGGATGAGATGCCAAACACTTGTCAGGAAGAGGAGGAAGAGGAAGAGGAGGAAGAAAACAGGACAATATGTGTTATCTTTGAAACGGAGAGGAGTTCTGATGCTGATGACGATGGTGAAGAGATAGATGGACAGGTCTTTGCTCAGGCACGGCTCGGTTTCTGACGGGTCTCCCAGTGCGCCCTGGGAAGTGCGGTCCTCAGCTCTCCAGGCTCATGAAGGCCACCACCTGCTCCAGCTTGAAGGAAAGTCTCTGTTTCCTGGCGGCGTCGTCCTGCTCCAGCGCACAAACAATCTGACAGAGAGAGACACACACAGCCAGTCCCTGTGTTACTGTCAGCCCCACACACAATCTGACACAGAGAGACACACACAGCCAGTCCCTGTGTTACTGTCAGCCCCACACACAATCTGACAGAGAGAGACACACACAGCCAGTCCCCGTGTTACTGTCAGCCTCACACACAGCCAGTCCCTGTGTTACTGTCAGCCCCACACACAGCCAGTCCCTGTGCTACTGTCAGCTTCACACACAGCCAGTCCCTGTGTTACTGTCAGCCCCACACACAGCCAGTCCCTGTGTTACTGTCAGCCTCTCACACAGCCAGTCCCTGTGTTACTGTCAGCCTCACACACAGCCAGTCCCTGTGTTACTGTCAGCCCCACACACAGCCAGTCCCTGTGTTACTGTCAGCCCCACACACAGCCAGTCCCTGTGTTACTGTCAGCCTCACACACAGCCAGTCCCTGTGTTACTCTCAGCACCACACACAGCCAGTCCCTGTGTTACTGTCAGCCCCACACACAGCCAGTCCCTGTGTTACTGTCAGCCCCACACACAGCCAGTCCCTGTGTTACTGTCAGCCCCACACACAGCCAGTCCCTGTGTTACTGTCAGCCTCACACACAGCCAGTCCCTGTGTTACTCTCAGCACCACACACAGCCAGTCCCTGTGTTACTGTCAGCCCCACACACAGCCAGTCCCTGTGTTACTGTCAGCCTCTCACACAGCCAGTCCCTGTGTTACTGTCAGCCTCACACACAGCCAGTCCCTGTGTTACTGTCAGCCCCACACAGCCAGTCCCTGTGTTACTGTCAGCTCCACACACAGCCAGTCCCTGTGTTACTGTCAGCCCCACACACAGCCAGTCCCTGTGTTACTGTCAGCCCCCACACATAGCCAGTCCCTGTGTTACTGTCAGCCCCACACACAGCCAGTCCCTGTGTTACTGTCAGCCTCACACACCAGCTGACAATGGCAGAGTAATGGCACATACAAGAAATGTTGCTTCTGTATGACAGTGTTTCTGGAACCTTTCCTCTGGGACCCCTTGACGTCTCACAATTTAGTTGAAGACCTGAACTACCACATCTTTTTTTTTGTATTTACAAAAAAAACGTAATTTAATTGATGCTTGATGATCTAAGATGAGAAGTGTGTTCTCTCTGTAGTAGAACAAAGACATGGTTGGGAGTCCTCCAGGAGAGGTTGGAAAACCGCTGATATACGCCGTCTGGGTTGCTTGTAAATGTATTTTACATACATCTTCCAGATCGTCTGAACCTACACTTCATCTACAATACATTTCAACTTCAAACCCAACTGTGTAAGACTGGCAGTCCTAAATGGAACACTGCTACCTGTCTTGAATAAAGTGTGATATTTGTCCACGGTGTGTTGCCGTACCTCCTCTGTGTATTTGCCCACGTAGGAGTAGATCTCACTGAGGGAGCTCATGCTGTTGAACTCGTTAATGTGCATCCGGGACTGCTCTGCCAGGTACGCATTCATGTCCTGGTCACTGATGGCCGGCATCTTACTGATGTCTGAGTAGTACCTGTGGAGGTAACACACACAGCAGAATGTATTAGTGAACTGTGTAATCACTACATTTACATACATACACCCCAAAATGTGTGTTATTTCAGGGTTGTTTCAAGACTGAGATGTTTCAGCCTTTAGAATCGTGTATTGAACCTTTATTTAACCAGGCAAGTTAAGAACAAATTATTATTTACAAAGACGGCCTCCCCCGGTCAAACCCTAACGACACTGGGCCAAAGACGGCCTCCCCCGGTCAAACCCTAACGACACTGGGCCAAAGACGGCCTCCCCCGGTCAAACCCTAATGACACTGGGCCAAAGACGGCCTCCCCCGGTCAAACCCTAACGACACTGGGCCAAAGACGGCCTCCCCCGGTCAAACCCTAATGACACTGGGCCAAAGACGGCCTCCCCCGGTCAAACCCTAACGACACTGGGCCAAAGACGGCCTCCTCCGGTCAAACCCTAACGACACTGGGCCAAAGACGGCCTCCCCCGGTCAAACCCTAACGACACTGGGCCAAAGACGGCCTCCCCCGGTCAAACCCTAACGACACTGGGCCAAAGACGGCCTGCCCCGGTATGTGACTCCCAGTTGTGGCCAGTTGTGAATCAGGGTCTGTAGTGACACCTCTAGCACTGAAATGAAGTGACTTAGACCGCTGCGCCATTCGGGAGCCTAGAATAGGAATCATGTTAGAGACAGTTGTCTCGTCCCCAATCACTTTTCACAGTCTGAGCAGCCCTGACTCTCTATAGACATTTACATTTTTCTAGTTTAGCAGACGCTCTTATCCAAAGCAATTAGGGTTAAGTGCCTTGCTCAAGGGTACATCAATATATTTTGCACATTGTTGGCTCAGGGTTTCGAACCTTTTGGCCCAATGCTCTTAACCCTTAGGCTACCTGCCGCCCTCGTACAAATGGCCTAAAAGCTGCAAAGGCACTTAGCAGTGTATGTGAACCCCCCCTCTCTCTCTCACACACACAGACTGTGTCTCCAGGAAGCTCTCAGCTGCGTCCGGGTAAAGAGGGCTGGAAAGGAGAAGTAATCAGCCAGTGTCAACAGCAGCTGAGGCCCTCTGTCAACTCCTTCATTAAAGATGGTCATTACCTGTTTAATTCCGGTGCCACAACTGCTCCTGGACACCACAAATTTAGTCTGATAAGTGTGTGATGTGGTGTGGTATGGTGTGTGGTGTGGTATGGTGTGTCGTGTGGTGTGGTGTGGTGTGTGGTGTGGTGTAGTGTGGTATGGTGTGTGGTGTGGTGTGGTGTATGGTGTGTCGTGTGGTGTGGTATGGTGTGTGTGGTGTGGTGTGTGGTGTGGTATGGCGTGTCGTATGGTGTGTGTTTGGTGTGGTATGGTGTGTGGTGTGGTATGGTGTGTCGTGTGGTGTGTCGTGTGGTGTGGTATGGGGTGTGGTGTGGTGTGGTATGGTGTGTCGTGTGGTGTTGTGTGGTATGGTGTGTGGTGTGGTGTGTCGTGTGGTGTGGTATGGTGTGTGGTGTGGTGTGTGGTGTGCTATGGTGTGTCGTGTGGTGTGGTATGGTGTGTCGTGTGGTGTTGTGTGGTATGGTGTGTGGTGTGGTGTGTCGTGTGGTGTGGTATGGTGTGTGGTGTGGTGTGTGGTGTGCTATGGTGTGTCGTGTGGTGTGGTATGGTGTGTCGTGTGGTGTTGTGTGGTATGGTGTGTGGTGTGGTGTGGTGGGATGTGTGGTATGTGGTATGGTGTGTGAAAACCGAGGCTATTAAGCTAACATAGCAGGTTACGCGACAGGTGGGCATTGCAGGTTATTTATTGTAAGGAAGGTCACATGAAGGTCACACCCACTCACACACACCTCGGCCACCTGCGCAGGGCAGGAGGGCAATTGGAGGAAGTGAGTCGTGGGGTTTGAGAGGGGAAAGGAAATTGGAGGGATTTCTGTCTCCAGGTAAAACAGCAGGTCCACCTGACATCTCTGGTTCTAGGTGACGACGTGGGGCATAATTCCAAATCGTCTCCTTTCTTAGACACTTGATCTAAACATAATGGAAATCACACCTAGAGCAGGGGTCAGCAGCCCACGGGCCAAAACCGGCCTACAAGGGATTTTTTTCCGGCCCGCAAGAGATATTCATTTTGAAATTCAGTAATAAAATAAAAAAAGATACGTATGTGATCATGTCTCAACTTCACCAAGGCCTGGAATTTCCCAATATATAGCATTATTTATTGGCTTAGTTGTAGTCAATTTGCAGTGTAGAAATGATTATAATTATGTTCCGGTCAGCCCACCATCCGCTCCGACAAAAATGGTCCTGCAGCTGAATCTAGTTGCTGACCCCTTGGCCACCCCCCCCAGGGAGCTGTGAATGTAAGTATGCCATTTCCCCTGATACAGTCCATGTGTTAATGTCAGGGGTTTTCACTTTGATTCCCATTGTAATCTTCTATCCGAGCAGGGGATCAAATGAACTGCATATATGACAGGTCTGATGAACTTGTCATTGTCTGGGGACAATTAAATCCCACCTCAAATACCACTCCAACTGAATGGAATGAATATAAACAGTCTGTCTGTAGTTGGAGGCTCTGGGGGAACATGCATGTCCAACCCTTACAAACCACTCCAACCATCAAATTGTGCCAATGCGACATAAATCAACAAGACCCCAACACAACTTAGATCCTGTAAGATGTCAGCTTTCATTAAAGTGCTGAGTTAGTGAGATACAGTTGTAGGAAGTCATGTACCGGCCGAGACCCACAGGATTTCTTCCTTGTGTTAAATCATATCAGATTGCTTTTCTGTGGATGTCATACAGTAATAACATGTTAAGGTAGAGTCTTCCCAGAGGGGCACAGCTCCACTACAAGACCAGAGGCAAACTGCCTGATCCCCAAACGTACCATGACCAAGCTATAGGCTTCCATTATGGTGCTCCTACCCCTCTCCCTGGTACGGCTCTACAATAACCGCTAACCTCCACAGCGCTTATGAAGATGTAGAACGGAGGAGAAATCACAGGAAGACATGTGCCTGAGTATTCCTCTCACTCCGCCTTCTTTCTTTAGTTAAACTCTGCAGTCTGTCTCTTTGAAGTGTTTTTCACGGTGTGACTGAAGTGTCGGGCTGGATTGGAAGCAGAGTTGAAGACAGAGTTGAAGACCGGTGGATGTGTGTGTTACAGATTGTGTGTGTGTGTGTGTGTGGGGGGGGGGGGGGGGGAGTTGAAGATGGAGAAGGAAGAGAGAGAGTGGGAAGAAAGAGTGAAGCAATAGTGGGGAGAGAGGGGGAAGGGAGTGTGGGGAGAGAGGGGGAAGGGAGTGGAGAGAGAGGGAGAGGGGAGTTGGGAGAGAGGAGGAAGGGAGTTGGGAGAGAGGAGGAAGGGAGTGTGGGGAGAGAGGGTCAAGGGAGTGGAGAGAGAGGGAGAGGGGAGTTGGGAGAGAGGGGGAAGGGAGTGGGGAGAGAGTGGGGAGAGAGGGGGAGGGGAGTTGGGAGAGAGGAGGAAGGGAGTGTGGGGAGAGAGGAGGAAGGGAGTGTGGGGAGAGAGGAGGAAGGGAGTGTGGGGAGAGAGGAGGAAGGGAGTTGGGAGAGAGGAGGAAGGGAGTTGGGAGAGAGGAGGAAGGGAGTTGGGAGAGAGGAGGAAGGGAGTGTGGGGAGAGAGGAGGAAGGGAGTTGGGAGAGAGGAGGAAGGGAGTTGGGAGAGAGGAGGAAGGGAGTTGGGAGAGAGGAGGAAGGGAGTTGGGAGAGAGGAGGAAGGGAGTGTGGGGAGAGAGGAGGAAGGGAGTTGGGAGAGAGGAGGAAGGGAGTTGGGAGAGAGGAGGAAGGGAGTTGGGAGAGAGGAGGAAGGGAGTTGGGAGAGAGGAGGAAGGGAGTTGGGAGAGAGGAGGAAGGGAGTGTGGGGAGAGAGGAGGAAGGGAGTTGGGAGAGAGGAGGAAGGGAGTGTGGGGTGAGAGGAGGAAGGGAGTTGGGAGAGAGGAGGAAGGGAGTTGGGAGAGAGGAGGAAGGGAGTTGGGCGAGAGGAGGAAGGGAGTGTGGGGAGAGAGGAGGAAGGGAGTTGGGAGAGAGGAGGAAGGGAGTTGGGAGAGAGGAGGAAGGAGTTGGGAGAGAGGAGGAAGGGAGTTGGGAGAGAGGAGGAAGGGAGTGTGGGGAGAGAGGAGGAAGGGAGTTGGGAGAGAGGAGGAAGGGAGTGTGGGGAGAGAGGAGGAAGGGAGTTGGGAGAGAGGAGGAAGGGAGTTGGGAGAGAGGAGGAAGGGAGTTGGGAGAGAGGAGGAAAGGAGTGTGGGGAGAGAGGAGGAAGGGAGTGTGGGGAGAGAGGAGGAAGGGAGTGTGGGGAGAGAGGAGGAAGGGAGTGTGGGGAGAGAGGAGGAAGGGAGTTGGGAGAGAGGAGGAGGGAGTTGGGAGAGAGGAGGAAGGGAGTTGGGAGAGAGGAGGAAGGGAGTGTGGGGAGAGAGGAGGAAGGGAGTTGGGAGAGAGGAGGAAGGGAGTTGGGAGAGAGGAGGAAGGGAGTTGGGAGAGAGGAGGAAGGGAGTGTGGGGAGAGAGGAGGAAGGGAGATGGGAGAGAGGAGGAAGGGAGTTGGGAGAGAGGAGGAAGGGAGTGTGGGGAGAGAGGAGGAAGGGAGTTGGGAGAGAGGAGGAAGGGAGTTGGAAGTGTGTGGGGAGAGACTTGAGCTTGTCTCAGGTGTTGGACTCGATGACAGTTGCTATCCATTATAGAGCTGCGATTGGTTGGCCAAAATTCATGGACAGTGCTTAGCGAAGGGTCAATTGTATATAGATGGGCAAATTAAATTGTGTGAATATGCTGATGGTCTCAATGCACATCACAACCTTCAGGTAGGCTTTGCCAATCAACAAGACTGTGAGATCTAATTTGCCTATCCTGATTGTGAGATGTAAGCACTGCAGGGTTTATAAACACTATTTTGAGATTTAATTTGTTAATTAAGATTGATGTCAATGACGTGGAGGGACTAATCATACTACAATTACACTAAATTAGATCTCACAAAATATGGATTGATCAACTAAACATCACCTATAGAAACATTACATCTCAGAATCATGTGGATGCTAATTGGATTTTCTGCAAAGACTCCTGACCTTAGAAATGAATACTTCCTTCACAGACTTTTATGCTTCAGAAATAAACGCCAACTGGTCCACAGGTAATAGGACCGTCACATGGCTTCAGTGTGGACAGGAAGTCTCTGATTAGAATCTTATCACTTTCCCGATCTCCCACGGCTGCCAAACTCCGTCAGCATCTCCCGCTCCTAATGCCACATGACACGTCAACAGTTTACTCACTAGCTGCAGGTCAGACTCAGCCTGTGAAACGGGTCCTTATCAGTAATCACCTCACGCGCCCAAGTCGCAAGCAAAGAGCAGGGAACGCTAACAGGAACGCTAACAGGAACACATTGATATGAAGCTTAACAACCTCTAGATTGGCACGGCTGCTTTTAGTTAAATAGTAGTGATTCATCTTTACAGAGAACTACACTACCCATGATTCCCCTGTCTTTACAATTGCGGTTTGGTTCTGAGAATGTCAACATGTAGAACACAGGAGGTTGGTGGCACCTTAATATGGGAGAACGGGCTCGTGGTAATGACTGGAGAGGAATCAGAGGAATGGTATCAAATCCATCAAACACATGGATTCCATGGTTACCAGGTGTTTGATGACATTCCATTTGCTCTGTTCTGGACATTATTATCAGCCGTCCTCCCCTCATCAGCCTCCTGTGATGTAGAATCTCTGTCTGTATACCCTATTTGTTTTTAATCTGTGGTTGATTGAGTATTTCAGCTATTTGAATTGAACATTTCCTGTCCAAATAATGAACAGCACCTGGGTGAACTGAGATAATGACACAGATGGTCTGATACTACTGTACGTACAGTAGGCCCAACAGCACCTGGGTGAACAGAGATAATGACACAGATGGTCTGATACTACTGTACGTACAGTAGGCCCAACAGCACCTGGGTGAACTGAGATAATGACACAGATGGTCTGATACTACTGTACGTACAGTAGGCCCAACAGCACCTGGGTGAACAGAGATAATGACACAGATGGTCTGATACTACTGTACGTACAGTAGGCCCAACAGCACCTGGGTGAACTGAGATAATGACACAGATGGTCTGATACTACTGTACGTACAGTAGGCCCAACAGCACCTGGGTGAACTGAGATAATGACACAGATGGTCTGATACTACTGTACGTACAGTAGGCCCAACAGCACCTGGGTGAACTGAGATAATGACACAGATGGTCTGATACTACTGTACGTACAGTAGGCCCAACAGCACCTGGGTGAACTGAGATAATGACACAAATGGTCTGATACTACTGTACGTACAGTAGGCCCAACAGCACCTGGGTGAACTGAGATAATGACACAGATGGTCTGATACTACTGTACGTACAGTAGGCCCAACAGCACCTGGGTGAACAGAGATAATGACACAGATGGTCTGATACTACTGTACGTACAGTAGGCCCAACAGCACCTGGGTGAACTGAGATAATGACACAGATGGTCTGATACTACTGTACGTACAGTAGGCCCAACAGCACCTGGGTGAACTGAGATAATGACACAGATGGTCTGATACTACTGTACGTACAGTAGGCCCAACAGCACCTGGGTGAACTGAGATAATGACACAGATGGTCTGATACTACTGTACGTACAGTAGGCCCAACAGCACCTGGGTGAACTGAGATAATGACACAGATGGTCTGATACTACTGTACGTACAGTAGGCCCAACAGCACCTGGGTGAACTGAGATAATGACACAGATGGTCTGATACTACTGTACGTACAGTAGGCCCAACAGCACCTGGGTGAACAGAGATAATGACACAGATGGTCTGATACTACTGTACGTACAGTAGGCCCAACAGCACCTGGGTGAACTGAGATAATGACACAGATGGTCTGATACTACTGTACGTACAGTAGGCCCATTGAACCTTTGTATTGCAACACATCCCTACCTGAGCCCTACCTGAGCCCTACTCAAATCCACACTATCACACTCCACACACCTCTGTCCCGTCGACTGCCAAGCCTCATGAAGACTAAGGGCTTCAATCTGTATCGCTGAAGTTCAGTGCTATAGCGCGATTGAAATCGAAAGGTCATTTCCTATTGAGCCCACATATGCAGGGTTTACTGTGAATGCAGTCTCAGCTAACGTGGGAACACTGCCTGTACATTTCTATTGCACTGTAGCGCATGCTCTTCAGCGCTGTGGATTGATCAAGTCCTTATGCTAAACTGTCTCATCCACATTTAAAGCAGCAAACAACCATAAACAACCATCATCTGAAGGGGAGTAACTATAAGATAACTCATCTATATGTCACTGGGACTAACTATAAGATAACCCATCTATATATCACTGGGACTAACTATAAGATAAGCCATCTATATATCACTGGGACTAACTATAAAATAAGCCATCTATATATCACTGGGACTAACTATAAGATAACCCATCTATATATCACTGGGACTAACTATAAGATAAGCCATCTATATATCACTGGGACTAACTATAAGATAACCCATCTATATATCACTGGGACTAACTATAAGATAAGCCATCTATATATCACTGGGACTAACTATAAGATAACCCATCTATATATCACTGGGACTAACTATAAGATAAGCCATCTATATATCACTGGGACTAACTATAAGATAACCCATCTATATATCACTGGGAGTAACTATAGATAACCCATCTATATGTCTGGAGTCTTAAGGTTTGGGTTTAGAAGCTGTTCAGAAGCCTTTTGGGCCTCGACTTGGCGCTCCGGTACCACTTGCCGTGTGGTAGCAGAGAGAACAGTCTATGACTAGGGTGGCTGGAGACTTGATCATATAGATCATGCACCGTTAATATAAAACACACAAGCACATGCTGACACGCACGCACACACACACATGCATGCACACAGTGTCACACAGTGTCCCAGCACACATGCACACACACACTGTATATCTCAGCCTGATGAATACGGTCCTAGACAAAACTCCTCGTTGGGTTTCAGTCATACAGTACATACACATACAGTATATCCCTGTCCTGCGGCTAGCGCTGAGCACTAAACACAGAAATACTTTGGGACCACTTCACAAGCCCATCTTTTATTCAGCACTCTACCACTGACCAAATAAATGCAATACAACTCTAATTTGGACAAATGACCACCACCACTGCTGTGCAGTAGTAATCTAGTAGTAAACTTCACACACACACGGGTGTACCTGGGCAGGACAGAGAACTCACTGTGGCTCTCTGTCTGTGCCTGTCCCCCCTCTACCTCTCCAGCATTAGGAGGCACTGCCATCCATTCCCAGTGGGTTTTCATTTGGAGCCTCCTCCATGGCCCAGGGATCACAACACTACAGCCCTACTGTGTGTACTTATGAGACAAGGGGCAGACTACAGTCTATCAGGGATGTTTATGGACAAAATGGCTGGCACACATCTATAGGACGACAGAACCACATGATGAACTGCCCTCTCATGTTACACTCACATGTAGGTCTATATAGAAACTGGAAAAGAGAGAGAGAGACATGCTGTAGTTACACACACACACACACACACACGCACACATCCCAAACCAGCCCCCCCAACTCACACACACACACACACACCAAACCAGCCCCCCCAACTCACACACACCAAACCAGCCCCCCCTCACCTCACACACACAGTACACAAACTCCCCAAACCACTCCCCACCTCACGCACACACACCCATCCCATCATCCTCTCACCTCTCCACCCAGCTCTTGTAACTGGGGATGTCCTTGGCATAGAGCAGTTTGTTGGAGGGGGAGTCCTTGCCCAGGCGGTGTTCTGAGGTAGAGCATGAGTCCATGAAGGTCTGGGCCACCACAGACAGACAGGCGTCCGTGATGCTGCTCTTGTGGATGTCGAACACAAACTGGGGGTTCTTGATCACGTTCACCCAGAACCTCAGAGGTAGGCTATTGGGGAGAGACAGAGAGAGTTAGGGAATATCATGTCATCCTGGAACGTCAGAACCTTAGAGCTGGGCTATAGAGGAGACATCATGTAAACACAACACCCTGGCCTTACAGGGGACAGAGAACAGTCTATTACCATAACATACACCAGGTACATTTCTAGGAATGCTTCTCTGTGATAGAACACAACAAATTAAACAGAAGACATCAAGGTGATTTTCTACATTTAGATTAAATAACAATCCTTGTTCAAATCCAAATCCAAGCAGATTACATCCCTGAACATACAACAACTCACATTGGTTAAAGCCAGCCGGTGGATGTGGTGGGTCTGAGCTAACACATTCAGTGGCAGAAGGGAATGAGGACCCATTCACTTTGCAATCTAGTACACGGCTTGTTGCTGATGCGTTCTATTTGACGTTTGCGCGATTTAATAAAGCCCTAATCTTAAAGGCAGGCAACGCCAGGGCTTCATGGTTTCCAGCTGTGTCTGGGGGCTTCACACCAACACGGTTCATATTGCCTTGTTTAGACATGCGGCCCATTCCATGCCTGTCTAGAATAATCAAAACACAAGTCTGTTTATTTGTTGGCCTTGAAACGAATGGAGGGAGGTAGCACAGGTGCTAGTGTGTGTTACAGATCAGGTGGTATAAAGACAGGACTGAGAATTGCTTAGATTTCCTTCCTTCTCTCTCTCTCTCATTAACTGGGCAGCATGGTTTTGGATGACGCGGCAAAAGCCAAACCGGCAAGACACTGCAGTCTAGAGGATGGACCGACTGTGTGTGCAACATCAGGGAGGAGAGAGAAAAAAACACAGAATCATTTGAATAACCCCTCTCCCGACATGTCCTACCCCCCAACCTGCTGTACGACCTAACAAAAGAGGATTTGGCGAGGGAAACCTTGGCATTATGACTCTGAATTAATCTGGACGAATCTTCTGGGATTAGCGGACGGATCAAAGGATATTATCACCGCCGCGATGCAAGTCTTGATTGTCGTCAATCTGGCGCAGCTGGCCAATACTAGGTTAAGGTCTAGATGGTTTCCGAGGGGAAAGGTCAGATTTAAAGAGTCTCTTCACACGTTCCATTTCTGGGCCAGGTCCATAATGATATTTAGATTTCAGTGAATGTGACACAATACAGGTTTATCTGACAAACTATCACTAGGAGACAATAGAGAGCTGTGTTTGCATTGTGGCAATTGTTCTGCCAATACCTTCGTACAACCTAACTTTTCCCCAAACTGTAAAGCTTGTTCCCCAAACTGTAAAGCTTTTTCTCCAAACTGTAAAGCTTTTTCTCCAAACTGTAAAGCTTTTTCTCCAAACTGTAAAGCTTTTTCTCCAAACTGTAAAGCTTGTTCCCCAAACTGTAAAGCTTGTTCCCCAAACTGTAAAGCTTTTTCTACAAACTGTAAAGCTTGTTCCCCAAACTGTAAAGCTTGTTCCCCAAACTGTAAAGCTTTTTCCCCAAACTGTAAAGCTTTTTCCCCAAACTGTAAAGCTTGTTCCCCAAACTGTAAAGCTTTTTCCCCAAACTGTAAAGCTTTTTCCCCAAACTGTAAAGCTTTTTCTACAAACTGTAAAGCTTTTTCCCCAAACTGTAAAGCTTTTTCTACAAACTGTAAAGCTTTTTCCCCAAACTGTAAAGCTTTTTCTCCAAACGGTAAAGCTTTTTCTCCAAACTGTAAAGCTTTTTCTCCAAACTGTAAAGCTTTTTCCCCAAACTGTAAAGCTTTTTCCCCAATCTGTAAAGCTTTTTCTCCAAACTGTAAAGCTTTTTCTCCAAACTGTAAAGCTTTTTCTCCAAACTGTAAAGCTTTTTCCCCAATCTGTAAAGCTTTTTCTCCAAACTGTAAAGCTTTTTCCCCAAACTGTAAAGCTTTTTCTCCAAACTGTAAAGCTTTTTCTCCAAACTGTAAAGCTTTTTCTCCAAACTGTAAAGCTTTTTCCCCAAACTGTAAAGCTTTTTCTCCAAACTGTAAAGCTTTTTCTCCAAACTGTAAAGCTTTTTCTCCAAACTGTAAAGCTTTTTCTCCAAACTGTAAAGCTTTTTCCCCAAACTGTAAAGCTTTTTCCCCAATCTGTAAAGCTTTTTCTCCAAACTGTAAAGCTTTTTCTCCAAACTGTAAAGCTTTTTCTCCAAACTGTAAAGCTTTTTCCCCAATCTGTAAAGCTTTTTCTCCAAACTGTAAAGCTTTTTCCCCAATCTGTAAAGCTTTTTCTACAAACAGTAAAGCTTTTTCTCCAAACTGTAAAGCTTTTTCCCCAAACTGTAAAGCTTTTTCCCCAAACTGTAAAGCTTTTTCCCCAAACTGTAAAGCTTTTTCCCCAAACTGTAAAGCTTTTTCTCCAAACTGTAAAGCTTTTTCTCCAAACTGTAAAGCTTTTTCTCCAAACGGTAAAGCTTTTTCTCCAAACTGTAAAGCTTTTTCCCCAAACTGTAAAGCTTTTTCCCCAATCTGTAAAGCTTTTTCTCCAAACTGTAAAGCTTTTTCTCCAAACTGTAAAGCTTTTTCCCCAATCTGTAAAGCTTTTTCTCCAAACTGTAAAGCTTTTTCTCCAAACTGTAAAGCTTTTTCCTCAAACTGTAAAGCTTTTTCTCCAAACTGTAAAGCTTTTTCCCCAAACTGTAAAGCTTTTTCTCCAAACTGTAAAGCTTTTTCCCCAAACTGTAAAGCTTTTTGTCCAAACTGTAAAGCTTTTTCCCCAAACTGTAAAGCTTTTTCTCCAAACTGTAAAGCTTTTTGTCCAAACTGTAAAGCTTTTTCCCCAAACTGTAAAGCTTTTTCCCCAAACTGTAAATCTTTTTCCCCAAACTGTAAAGCTTTTTCCCCAATCTGTAAAGCTTTTTCTACAAACTGTAAAGCTTTTTCTCCAAACTGTAAAGCTTTTTCCTCAAACTGTAAAGCTTTTTCTCCAAACTGTAAAGCTTTTTCCCCAAACTGTAAAGCTTTTTCTCCAAACTGTAAAGCTTTTTCCCCAAACTGTAAAGCTTTTTCCCCAAGCTGTAAAGTATGTTATTCATACTGTGGTGTCCAGGATGGAAGCCCAGGCTAGACTGGCACGGGTATGAATGAAGATCTGACTTCTGCCCAAGTGGTATTTGGTTATTGTGCAGCATTACATTGATTGTTGTCTGTGGGGGACGTTTCATTGTCTTGGATGTTTGATCAGATATAACATATCCAATGAGTCCAAACACACTGGGATATATGGAGAGCAACTGTGCCCTTGGAATTCACATCTTCTGACATATTTTAAAGATGTTTGAATGCAGTTATGACACTGCTTTTTTCTTTACAGAGACGAAGCTAAAGTCTTCACTCAGATACTGAATGTGACTCTGATCTGTCAATGGTCAGTCAGACAGGAACAACCCTTTTACTCAGGGAAGGAGAGAGTGTACAGCACTGAGGCACGACACTACAGAGTATTGTCCAGGCCTAGTGAGTGTTTAGCAAGGTCCCAGAACAGTTTGTGCGTTCCTGCCAACTCTTATGGTTTATCCTGTAAATGTTATTATACATTTTTGTTGGGCAGTTCGGAGTTGTCATTGTGCATGGAGTTGTATGGGTTGTTGAACTTTGAGGTCAATCGTTTTTGTTTGGCATTTTGGGGTGAAGGATCAGTCTCTGTGTGGTTCCATTACCATCCAATCCCCCTAAAGTGACTGTGGGCTTCTTGAAAAGCACTTCAAATAAAATGTATTATCATTATGGTCATTGTCATGGCTAGTGAGTGTTGGCCTAGCTAACATCAGCAGGACGAATCCCTTGGTTTCCACAGAAAGAGGACGGATTAAAGGTAAATATTGACCCAATATCCACAAATCAAATCAAACAACAGTGTAATCTTGGATCAATACTGATCCATGGTTCTGGTACTCATACTGGAGCCTGTATTTCAGGCTGGGTAGAAGTAGAATGTAATGTCTATATGGAGAATGTGATTTAGTGTAATATCACTGTAACATCTCCGTTGTCAACCTTCAGAGGGATGTGTCTTCCTGTCTGCTGCTGTCATTGGGAGAGTGTGGTGGGTTTATGTGATTAAGGACACAGATGAGTTGTGTGTGCTGTGCAATGTGGGCATGTGTGTGCCAGTCTGCTCTAGAAGCTGGTCATTAAAACGCTGCTTGCTGAAGGGACACACACTGAAGAAAGAGGATGAGAGGGAGATGTCGACACACTGACTGCTGATCCAAAAGATACCATCTGGAGGAGCTCTAGGAGTCTGACTCAAACACACACACACACACACACACACACAAACACACACACACACTGATGCAGAAAGGCATGCACTCGCACAGGTATTTAAACAGATGCACAATGCATGAACACACACACACACACCCCACAAACGCTCTCTCTCTCAAACCATTAGTAATGAGGAGGGCAAGTAAAGGTCATATGCTGGGGGACAGAGGAGGCAGGTGGGAGGAGCTATAGGAGGATGGGCTCATTGCTCACACAGTCAACCATGGTGGATGATCACACAGTCAACCATGGTGGATGATCACACAGTCAACCATGGTGGATGATTTAACAGTCAACCATGGTGGATGATTCTACAGTCAACCATGGTGGATGATTACACAGTCAACCACAGTGGATGATCACACAGTCAACCATGGTGGATGATTACACAGTCAACCATGGTGGATGATCACACAGTCAACCACGGTGGATGATCACACAGTCAACCATGGTGGATGATCACACAGTGAACCATGCACTATACTGAGTGATGATGAAAGGTCTGTCTGTCAGAGGCTCTTCCTGTACCAGCCTGCTTCTGGGAATCAAACAATATGGCAGACAGGAAAATAGACTATTATCGACCCCTAAACAAATAAAAACTGCCTTTAATGAGGAACTATTATACCTACGCCTCACATTAATTTAGTCTACTAACATGGTCTACATATCTATGAATAACTGCAGCACAGAAAATAGTCTAGACTCTCACCCAGAGACATGACAATGACAGGATTGGTTCTTGGAAACCACACACAGCTGTGTGTCTCTCAATTTCAATCTCAGGTTAGGATGGATTATTTCAATCTATCTCTGCTGCTGGAGAATTACACAGGGCAGAGAATAATCTGGTTCGACGGATATGCCACCCCTGCTTGGTGTAGAACAGGGGACATGGTCCTCTGAGCTGGCTGGGTGTATTTAATCATCTGGTTTGAAGGATATGTCCCCACTGCTTGGTGTAGAACAGGGGACATGGTCCTCTGAGCTGGCTGGGTGTATTTAATCATCTGGTTTGAAGGATATGTCACCCCTGCTTGGTGTAGAACAGGGGACATGGTCCTCTGAGCTGGCTGGGTGTATTTAATCATCTGGTTTGAAGGATATGTCACCCCTGCTTGGTGTAGAACAGGGGACATGGTGCTCTGAGCTGGCTGGGTGTATTTAATCATCTGGTTTGAAGGATATGTCACCCCTGCTTGGTGTAGAACAGGGGACATGGTCCTCTGAGCTGGCTGTGTGTATTTAATCATCTGGTTTGAAGGATATGTCACCCCTGCTTGGTGTAGAACAGGGGACATGGTCCTCTGAGCTGGCTGGGTGTATTTAATCATCTGGTTTGAAGGACATGTCCCCACTGCTTGGTGTAGAACAGGGGACATGGTCCTCTGAGCTGGCTGGGTCTATTTAATCATCTGGTTTGAAGGACATGTCCCCACTGCTTGGTGTAGAACAGGGGACATGGTCCTCTGAGCTGGCTGGGTCTATTTAATCATCTGGTTTGAAGGATATGTCCCCACTGCTTGGTGTAGAACAGGGGACATGGTGCTCTGAGCTGGCTGGGTGCAGAAGGCACTGCTTGGTGTAGAACAGGGGACATGGTGCTCTGAGCTGGCTGGGTGCAGAAGGCACTGCTTGGTGTAGAACAGGGGACATGGTGCTCTGAGCTGGCTGGGTGCAGAAGGCACTGCTTGGTATAGAACAGGGGACATGGTGCTCTGAGCTGGCTGGGTGTATTTAATAATCTGGTTTGAAGGATATGTCACCCCTGCTTGGTGTAGAACAGGGGACATGGTGCTCTGAGCTGGCTGGGTGTATTTAATCATCTGGTTTGAAGGATATGTCCCCACTGCTTGGTGTAGAACAGGGGACATGGTGCTCTGAGCTGGCTGGGTGCAGAAGGCACTGCTTGGTGTAGAACAGGGGACATGGTGCTCTGAGCTGGCTGGGTGCAGAAGGCACTGCTTGGTGTAGAACAGGGGACATGGTGCTCTGAGCTGGCTGGGTGCAGAAGGCACTGCTTGGTATAGAACAGGGGACATGGTGCTCTGAGCTGGCTGGGTACAGAAGGCACTGCTTGGTGTAGAACAGGGGACATGGTGCTCTGAGCTGGCTGGGTGCAGAAGGCACTAAGCGTTGTGTAAGCGTTACCAGTGTGTTATGATAAAGGACTGTTTAACGTTTCCCCTCTTGCGAGAGTGATTCCATTAATGTCTATTGTAAGAGCGACCTACAGAGCTCTTGGAAAACACTTAACACGCTCTTTTGCAAATGGTGCAATAACGCAGACACTGGGAAGGATACAAATTAGGACCATGAAGTAAATAGTCTCTCTTTCCCCCTCTCTCTCCACTCTCCTCCGGCCGACTGCCCCACAAATCAATTCCCAGCCCCATGGTCCTTTGGGCCGGAGCTGAGTGATGCATGATGGGACCATGGCGAAGGCCAGGGGCTAATGAGTTATTAGCGTGGTGTTTAACTCCCACTGAGTCCATTTCCTCTTCTCCTACACCCCCTCCTCTCCTCTTCTCCTCCACCCCTCCACCCCCTCCTCTCCTCCTCTCTTCATCTCTCCCTCTCCTCTTCTCCTTCACCCCCTCCTCTCCTCCTCTCTCCCTCATTCTAATCCACTCCAGGTTATTTAACCCGGCCACCCCTTCAGGAGGGGGACACAGGTCTAAATTAATCAGAGGATATTCATTTGGAGTCCACTTCCTTCACCTAGCCTCCCCTGGTTTCCTCGCCCTGGCGACTACGGGCGACTCGTTCCCGGTCGGTCACCATGGTAATGTCAGAGCTGGCTGCCCTGATTGGTTGCCTGTGGGATTAGCTCTTCGTCATTGGATTTAATGAAGATTGTTCACACACTCCATGGTTCATTCCGTAGGCATGGAGGTGGTGGTGGAGCAGGGAGACATATTTAGAGCAGTGCCATCTTCTCTCTGATAACCTTCCGTGTGTACATGTGTGTGTATGTATATATACAAGAGTGTACATGGGTCTGTGTTTCTACTCATATGTGTGTATGTGTGTGGGGGGGGGGGGGGGGGGGGGGGGTTGCCGTACACTTCCAATGTTAACCTGTTTTAGCACAGTACACAGTAAAACAACAGAAAAGGCCAGTGTCTCACCAGTTGCTCTTCCATGTGTGTCTGACATGCGGGTCATGGATGCTGTGCTTGTCAGCCTGCTCATCCAGGAAGTCAAACATGTACTTGATGGCCAGGGGCAGGGCGCTGCCTCGGTGGGCCGTGCTGAAGATGGTCTCAAACAGGTCGTCCACAAACTTCTGTAAAGTGCCCTGTGGAAGCAGAGAGATCAGCAGTGAGCGACAGACAACACACACAGAGACAGAGAGAATGTCGACAGGTGTCTGCAACACCGGTATCAGACACACCGGTATCAGACACACCGCTATCAGACACACCGCTATCAGACACACCGGTATCAGACACATCGGTATCAGACACACTAGTATCAGACACATCGGTATCAGACACATCGGTATCAGACACATCGGTATCAGACACATCGGTATCAGACACACCGGTATCAGACACACCGGTATCAGACACATCGGTATCAGACACATCGGTATCAGACACACCGGTATCAGACACACCGGTATCAGACACATCGGTATCAGACACACCGGTATCAGACACATCGGTATCAGACACACCGGTATCAGACACACCGGTATCAGACACATCGGTATCAGACACATCGGTATCAGTGTCAACACGTTATGACACAGTCATAACCATGTCATAATAGCTGACATAACCATATTATGACAGGTTATGACAAGTTATAACACTGTCAAGACCAATATATTTACACCTGTTGTGACACATTGGGTCATTTTATGGCTGGTTATAACACCTACATAAGAGTGTCAAAACACACATTTATTCAAATGAGTTTTTTCCCTGACAAGTTTTAAAGTGTGTTTCTTGAATTCTTTACATTCATCTTTTATTCATCATATTTTAAATAAATAACTTACAAAATCTCTCTCTCTGAAAATACACCATCTGTCAAAAGAGGGTGTCTTGTCCTGCTCCTGAAATCTCCTTCTCATTCATCCCAGTCATCAGAAACAGAGTATTGGGGCAGGTGCATGTCTGACATCAATTTGGGTGCAATTACAATGATCATTTAATATGGTCAATAAAATCAAATAAAATACTTAGGCTATGATGTAATGGAATGTTTTTCCTTGTGTGGAAGGTTTGGTGGGTTTTGACACTTATGTAGGTGTCATAACCAGCCATAAAATAACACAATATATGTCACAACAGGTCAAAATGTCATGAGTGTTATGACCGTATTATAACAGGTTATGACACGTTCCGTCAGATATTATGACATGGTTATGACACGTTCCGTCAGATATTATGACATGGTTATGACACGTTCCGTCAGATATTATGACATGGTTATGACACGTTCCGTCAGATATTATGACATGGTTATGACACGTTCCGTCAGATATTATGACATGGTTATGACACGTTCCATCAGATATTATGACATGGTTATGACACGTTCCGTCAGATATTATGACATGGTTATGACACGTTCCGTCAGATATTATGACATGGTTATGACAGGTTCCGTCAGATATTATGACATGGTTATGACACGTTCCGTCAGATATTATGACATGGTTATGACACGTTCCATCAGATATTATGACATGGTTATGACACGTTCCATCAGATATTATGACATGGTTATGACACGTTCCATCAGATATTATGACATGGTTATGACACGTTCCATCAGATATTATGACATGGTTATGACACGTTCCGTCAGATATTATGACATGGTTATGACACGTTCCGTCAGATATTATGACATGGTTATGACACGTTCCGTCAGATATTATGACATGGTTATGACACGTTCCATCAGATATTATGACATGGTTATGACACGTTACATCAGATATTATGACATGGTTATGACCGTGTCCTAACGTGTTCTGACACCGGGTGTGAAGTGTTACCGACGCATCAAACTCATGGTTTCCATGGTTTCCATGTGTTTGATACCATTCCATTCACTACATTCCATCCATTATTATGAGCCATCCTCCCCTCACCAGCCTCCGGTGGAGTGTGCGTCTGACAGAGTGGGTTTTATCCTGTGTATCTGATGGTGTTTCCTGGTGTGTTTCTCTCTCTCTCTCTGATCCTAAATCTCTGGGCTTTGATGGGAAATTGTTTTTTCACAGTTCACTTTTAATAATATCTGGGAACAGGAGGTGCATCTCCTAAGCCTCTGTGTGTGGAGGGATTAGCTCACACACTGCACCATTGACCCTAATTTGATTTAATGTTCTCGTCTTTAAGGAGGAGAGAAGAGAGAGAACGAGATAGATAGAAAGAGAAAATCTAATCCACTTGTAAGGAATGAGCTGATAGAATGCGAGGGGGAGAAGAGAGGAGAGGACAGAATGAAGAAAAGCGACAGTGAGGGAAGCCTATCTGGAAAGAGCCACAAGCGCGCAGTGTGTCAGATGAGGTGTGCACAAGCGGCAAATAAAAATCCCAATTTGGGTGGAGCGGTGACTGAGTCAGAGAGGAGAGAGGGAGGGGGGCGTGAGGAGAATCCAGTTAGCTGACAATCACAGCCGTGATTCTACCATGTCCCACATTTCTGACAGCTTATCATTTGCCTATGAAGATGAAAATATACATTTCTTCCTCAAACCCTGTGTAGTCATGGGGACCGTTTAGTGGCAGGGAGGCTGTTATACATGTAGTGTGTGTGTGTGTGTGTGTTATACGTGTGTATGTGAGTGTTTGTGAGTAAGGAATCCCACAGACAGACAACTTCATCATGATAGTCCTTCATCTGTCCCCTGAGAGCACAAGTTGCCATTACAGCCCACTGAAAACACACACACACACACACACACACACACACACACACACACACACACACACACACACACACACACACACACACACACACACACACACACACACACACAGAGAGAGAGAAACCTGGCCCATCATTACACTGCACTTTAAAGACAATGTGTAATCTAGAATTTAGCCTCACAGACCGTGCTGCCTGCACCAGAACTACCCTGTCATTTAGGATGAGGACAGACAGTGTTTCCTGCATCAGAATTACCCTGTCATTTAGGATGAGGACAGACAGTGTTGCCTGCATCCGAACTACCCTGTCATTTAGGATGAGGACAGACAGTGTTGCCTGCATCAGAACTACCCTGTCATTTAGGATGATGACAGACAGTGTTGCCTGCATCAGAACTACCCTGTCATTTAGGATGAGGACAGACAGTGTTTCCTGCATCAGAACTACCCTGTCATTTAGGATGAGGACAGACAGTGTTGCCTGCATCAGAACTACCCTGTCATTTAGGATGAGGACAGACAGTGTTTCCTGCATCAGAACTACCCTGTCATTTAGGATGAGGACAGACAGTGTTTCCTGCATCAGAACTACCCTGTCATTTAGGATGAGGACAGACAGTGTTGCCTGCATCAGAACTACCCTGTCATTTAGGATGAGGACAGACAGTGTTGCTTGCATCAGAACTACCCTGTCATTTAGGATGAGGACAGACAGTGTTGCCTGCATCAGAACTACCCTGTCATTTAGGATGAGGCCAGACAGTGTTGCCTGCATCAGAACTACCCTGTCATTTAGGATGAGGACAGACAGTGTTTCCTGCATCAGAACTACCCTGTCATTTAGGATGAGGACATACAGTGTTTCCTGCATCAGAACTACCCTGTCATTTAGGATGAGGACAGACAGTGTTTCCTGCATCAGAACTACCCTGTCATTTAGGATGAGGACAGACAGTGTTTCCTGCATCAGAACTACCCTGTAATTTAGGATGAGTGGAAAGAAAACAAAACAACAAAGACTGAGTGGGTGAAGGGTTGTTGGTGTTGTCACAAACAGAGAGACAGAGGAAAAGAGGAATAGAGAACGCAATCAAGAAATAAGCCCTTTGCCCCCCCATCAGAGTGACACTGATGGACCTAAAATGGGGAACGTCAGCGCCGGACCGACCGACGGTATTTATTGGTGAGGTGAAAGTCAAACGCAGTCAATTACAGGGCTGTTGGCACAGTCATACCTCAACAAGAGAGATGGACCCCAAGATAAACTGATTACTTCACAAAACACTTCATCTGTAAAGATGACACGCCGTCTCTGCATCGCATCCCCCCTGACCAGGGTCATCACAGGGAAATACAGCATTGCTCAGTGTGTGTGTTATGTGTTATGTGTGTGTGTGTGGGGGGGGGGGGGGGGGGGGGGGGTATATGTGTTGTGTGTGTGTGGGGGGGGTATATGTGTTATGTGTGTGATGTGTGTGTGTGTGGGGGGGGTATATGTGTTGTGTGGGTGTGTGTCAGTTTGTGTGTTTGTCAAACACACTTTTTGGGAATGTTTGAGTATATATACAGTGTGTGTGTGTGTGTGTGTGTGTGTGTGTGTGTGTGTGTGTGTGTGTGTGTGTGTGTGTGTGTGTGTGTGTGTGTGTGTGTGTGTGTGTGTGTGTGTGTGTGTGTGTGTGTGTTTGAATGACTGAGTGTTTTTGTCTGTCTAAGCGTGTTAGATTGTGGCTCTGGTACATGTGCTTCATAGAGAGAGTGTTGCCATATTCATTACACAGCTCCACAGTGACTGCTCACTGCCAATCACAGCACACGCCAGAGAAATGACAGACAACACTCACTCTCCATATCTCTGTTGCCTCCTCAGCCATCTCTGCCAACAACTGTTGATGAGTGTGTGTGTGTGTGTGAATCCTGCCACTAAGCATTCCCATTACAAATCCAGAAAACCAGGCGGAGTGTTGTCTGTCTGAACCACAACACAAAGAGCATGGAATGGTCACAACACCAACACCATACTCCAGGACCCTCCCTCCCTCCCTCCCTCCCTCCCTCTCTCCCTCCCTCCCTCCCTCCCTCCCTCCCTCCCTCCCTCCCTCCCTCCCTCCCTCCCTCCCTCCCTCCCTCCCTCCCTCCCTCCCTATCTCCCTCCCTCCCTCCCTCCCTCCCTCCCTCCCTCCCTCCCTCCCTCCCTCCCTCCCTCTCTGGAAGAAAGCATGTGTGATGTAAAGGAGGTGCATCATTAGCAAGTGGATTGGTAATTCCCATTGAGCAGTGGGATCAAAGTCACGATTCCCTCCAAACCAAATGAACTGATTTTCTGAGGGGCAATAGCGCCCTGGCATGCTCAAAGAGACTCATTTTACGGCTATTTCCATTTCTGTTTTTCACCAGATAACATCTCTGTCCACAGAAAAAGCCTTTACAGGTTGTACCTTTGTGTGTCACCTCTATCATTAGATATGCTGCTGAGGTCTGAAAGACAATATACATCTACATATTTTCACTTAGGTCTCAGAGTCTACAGGGGATGGGGAATAATATAATATTTGAATAATGTGTGCATTCGTGTGATAACTCACCTTAGTGGCCAGCAGCCTGGTCAGGTATATCTCAGAGACCATTTTGGAGCCGCGGTCTCCCTCCTTCTGGTCTCCGTGTTCGTGGTTCTTTACCAGGTGCCACACCTTGACCCCGCTCTCCAGGTCGGGCGTGATCATGGGCGTGCGCGAGCGCAGGCTGTCGGGGCTCCCCGTGTACTTGATCATGTTTCTCTGTGGAACATAAAGAACAACATCAGAATATGACACAGAGACGAAGCAGAAACCAATGGACATAACAGACTATGGAAATATAACATGATCAGCACAGACATAGTATAGACGTTGTAGCAGCACAGACATAGTATAGACGTTGTAGCAGCACAGACATAGTATAGACGTTGTAGCAGCACAGACATAGTATAGACGTTGTAGCCGCGGGAAGGATGTTGGGGGTGGGGGTGCTGCGTTTCTTTCGCCAAACGGTGTGGCAAAAAAACGACATCTTGGTGAAATATGTTTTGAGGTCTGCGTTACAGACACGGCTATATCGGTCTGCTCATACAGGACTTTTGAATTAGTTTGTATTATTTGGTGGTGCTACAGCACCCTCAGCCGTCCCTACTTCCCGCGGATATGGTGCAGAGTAGAGAGAGACAACACACCTAACAGAGGGGATGTGTAAAGAAAACAATCTGAGCCAGCACAGTACTGTTCAGGTCGCCCGCGATCCAGTGAAAATGGTCAGAGACCACAACATAGACCAAACACACAAAAAAGACAGACGCAACACAAACCAAAGACAGACAAAACAAAATACCAGGGGGGGTCCAAGACCATACTACACAGGTAATTCTAAAAGGATACTACAACATGTGTGATTCTAAGAGGATACTACACACAGGTATTCTAAAGGATACTTACACGAACAGGTATTGTCTAAAGGATACTACACAGGTATTCTAAAGGATTTCTAAAGGATACTACACAGGTATTTGCGAAGAGGACTACTACACAGGTATTCTAAGGATACTACTACAGGTATTCTAAAAGGATACTGACACAGGTATTGCTAAAGGATACTACACAGGTATGTGCTCACGGAGTACTACACAGGTATCTACACAGGATTCTAAAGGATACTACACAGGTATTCTAAAGGATACTACACAGGTATTCTAAAGGATACTACACAGGTATTCTAAAGGATACTACACAGGTATTCTAAAGGATACTACACAGGTATTCTAAAGGATACTACACAGGTATTCTAAAGGATTCTAAAGGATACAAAGTCAAATAAGCCAAATTCAGTCAAGTAGTTTATCTGGGTTCAGTTAGAAGCTTCAAGCTACCGAGACTTTGAGATTGGACATGAACTTTTACAACAGCGTGTACGTGGTTCATTTTTCATGCCGTCTTTTTCTCTCAGGAGGTAGAATACACCTTGGCACAACTCATGGACACAAAATCGAACAGGTGTATGGCGAGATGAAATATTCATATGCCCTCCCCATTTGACGAGAGTGGCGATGACATTCAAAAACACTCCGGCTCGATGAATGTTTACACAGTCTGAAAATAATTGATCAGTAGGACTGTTGGTCGAGGGAGAGGACGGTGAAATAAAGTGTGTTTTTGCCAAGGCAGATGCAGCAGAAATCAATTTGTCCTTCCAGAGAGAAATGCAGGAAGAGTGAATGATGGAGGGAGAGAGGAAGAGAGGAGAGGAGAGGGAGGGGTAAAGTACTAGAGAGAGAAAGCAGGTAAAGTGTGTGTGTGCATATTGACTCCTGGAACTTGACTGACTTGGAATGATTGGAGTGTGTGTGTGTGTGAGCGTGTGTGTGAGCGTGCGTGCGTGTGAGCTTGTGTGTGTGCATGCGTGTGTGTGTGTGTGTGTGTGTGTGTGTGTGTGTGAGTGTGTGTGAGCGTGTGTGTGTGCGCGCGTGTGTGTGTGCGCGTGCGTGTGTAATAATAAAGTGGTGGGGTGTCTCCCAGAGTGTTATTGAGTGTGCTGGTGTAATAGGGCGTGATGACACGTTCGGTGGAGTGGAAGGAGTTCCTAGAAGGAGCGCTCCACACACACACAGTCCTGAAATACTACCATACTGACATATCACACAGGAGTTTTGATTAAGAAAGGAAGCTCTCTCTCTCGCTCTCTCTCTCTCTCTCTCCATCACTTTCTGCCTTCTCCTTCATCCCTCTCTCCCCTACTTCCTCTTCATCTTTCTCCCTCCTGTTCCTATTCATCTGTCTCTTTATCCCTCTTCTTCTCATCATCCCTCCTCCTCTTCCACCTTCCTCATTTTCTCTCACTAACTTTCTCCCTCCCTCTCCCCCTCTCCTTTGGCTCCATTAGAATCATCCTCTCTTCTCCTCAGTGCCTCTCCATTGTGATCAGTCCGTTCAAAGTCCCCCCCCCCTCCCCCCTCCATGTCTCAAGTGGCTCTGGCATCGTTTGAAGTCAATTCCCAACTAAGTCAAGAGATGTGTGACATTCTGTCTTCCTCCATCTCTCTCTCTATCTCCATCCTGTTCCCTCTCTTTCTCTTTCACAACTCACCCCCTTTTTCTTTGGTCTAATTTGAGTGGAGGAACGGAGGCGAGGCGGTGAGATGGCGTATGGATGAGTGAGGTGCTAGATGGCTAATAAAGTCGTCATTTGATGTGTCTGGAGTGTTTGAGTCGGGCAGCGCTGCTTTGATCAGGGTTTGATTTGATGGCTTCTTCTCAGGTTCAAGAGAACACAGGGCCGACCAAGACAGTCACTGCTAGATGGGACACTGTCTGTCTGCATCCCAAATGGTACGCTATTCCCCATGTAGTTCACCATATTCCCATGGGGCTATGGTCCAAAGCAGTGCACTATATAGGGAGTAGGGTGCCATTTGGGGACACCGTTTCTGTCTCCAGTCCCAGGGGGGAGGAAAGTGCAAACTGCAAATGCACTCTTTCTTCTCTTCCCTCTCTTTGTTCTCTCTTGTTAGTCTGTTAAATTCCCTGCTCTCTAATCTTGTTATCCTGTCTCCGGGGCTCAGTTCTGTCCCTCTTCTCCTCGGGGCTTTGTCACTATACTAAGGTGTAACAAGCACATAGTGGCTAATGTATAGAAGACTTTACTATGTGTTCAGGTATTGTTAATAGTGGCTAATATATAGAAGACTTACTATGTGTTCAGGTATTGTTAATAGTGGCTAATATATAGAAGACTTTACTATGTGTTCAGGTATTGCTAATAGTGGCTAATATATAGAACTTTACTATGTGTTCAGGTATTGCTAATAGTGGCTAATATATAGAAGACTTTACTATGTGTTCAGGTATTGCTAATAGTGGCTAATGTATAGAAGACTTTACTATGTGGTCAGGTATTGCTAATAGTGGCTAATATATAGAAGACTTTACTATGTGTTCAGGTATTGTTAATAGTGGCTAATATATAGAAGACTTACTAGTGTTCAGGTATTGAATAGTGGCTAATTATAGAAGACTTTACTATGTGTTCAGTATTGTTAATAGTGGCAATCTATAGAAGACTTTACTCTGTGTCAGGTATTGTTAACAGAGCCTTTACATCTGTTAGAGACATATGGAGCTCAGTTAGTTTGAGGATGAACAGTGTG
>NW_022264159.1:0-33983 GCF_002021735.2 Oncorhynchus kisutch | reverse complement strand
TGGTTTTTTCTCTAGGTCTTAGGGTACAAGCACGATAGAAACCATGGGCAATGTTCGCACGTTTTAGTTCCGATGCAACCAGCACCTCCAGAAACTCCAAGAATCGTTATCGGACTGAAGCGTTAAAAAAGATAATCGGGGAAAACAGTCCTAATGGATCTATCGCAAGGTGAGTTCTTGGAAATAAATCTTTATTAGATTTGATTGTTGTGGGGAATTGTTTGAAAAGCGTGGGATGTTATAGAAATATTAAACATCATTAGGATCATATGCTTACCGTATAAACAAGGCAATATTAGCTTAAAGTGATTATAGCTTTAATATTGTCGAATGTTTATAGATTCTGAAGCATTCACGCAGATACTCCGAGGTATAACTGAGCTCGAATCATCCCATGGGGCTCCGAAACAAACGCCTGCCCTGAATTGTCAACGTAAGTAAGCTCCAAGAATTCCATACATAAAAATATTTATACCTTAAAAACAAAAAGTGTGGGCATCTTATATTAAAAGTTATTTTATATGTTTACAGAGGACCTAAAGCCTAGAAGGTTAAACGATGCCCTATGGAGCCTGAACGGTTTCTGCGAAGCATATGACTACGAGACAATTCTGCCCTACTCCCAGGATGTATTTACCCAAAAGCAGCGAACAGAGACTTTAAACGGCAGGTCAACTCCCCTTGGCCAGGACAACGTTGTCCCCCATATTTCTAAACACCAAAGGATAATTAGTGCTCAGATCCACAGTTCCGCTTCACCCGAACAATTCTACTTGGCCGATATTCACGAGACGTCGTTCCAAGGACTAGGTATGAATCAATTATATATTATTATTTATATATATTATTATTTTAATATTTATATATTTTTTTTATGCCGGAATATGTTAAAACAAGGCCTAATGCTGTTTTTTTTTGTTTTTTTCAGGCTCCCCATCTACCGGACCTGCAGATGCTGTAATACAGGTTGAACAAAGACATCAGCCCATGGTTTCAGAGCTTCTTCAGAACAGCCCTCGTCAAAAAAGCCGAGGTATTTAATTAATGTATTGTTAATATATAGGCTTATATCTGAAATGTATTTGGCATTTTTAACATATTTTAGGGTTAATAACCTATTTGTGTATGTATTATTTTTATTTCAGACTCCTCACCGGCTTATGAACACAACGCACAAACATCGGAGGATGCCCAGACAAGCATCCCCGAGGAGGCTCCAAAGACACCAGCGAAACCTGATGATGTCAAAGATTTAAATGACATTTCTGAGGTAGACGATTTGATGTTCTGTGAAGCTGCCAACCTTCTTGAATCGGCCAATTCTGTGGGGGAAACAGCAGATTCTGAAATAGACAAAGAACGTTTTTTCAAAGCGTTTACCCTGGGTTTAAAATCACGAAAGGCTCTACTCCAGAGGCGCATGTGTATTCTACTCGAGCATCAATACAATCAGGATGTGTCATTCTGGCGTAGCGAGCTACCCCGTATGTTAAAAAACATTAGGGCTAAAACAAGCAAATACCGCCGTTAAAAAACACACATGTAAACACACACACACACACACACACACACATCCTTAATTAGACAGATGGCGCCCCCTATAGACCAAAGTGAGACAATTGAAACACTCTTAGCCAGGATCCCTACAGAGCTCCAAGATATAGTTAACCATATGAATGATTCGGGGGTAATTGACATAATGACAATAGATGAAAATCTATTATCCCAGATTCCCTCCGAACTCATAGACATTATTACACGTATGAATGAGTCAGGGCCTTCCGAGGAAAACATGTTAACACAGATTCCCGAAACCATCATATCTCTAATTACCCAGCTTAACGCGAGCCCTAGGTTTAATTCGGCCCCACAGACACCTCTAAGACAGCCTTTAACAACATTGTCCGAAGAGTCTGAAAGTCAATATGATGTTTTTGAACAGTTGGACAAATGTCTAGCAAATCTGGAGGGGGGCGGTCTTGAGATCAGTGTACAGAACGAGAGCGCTAGGTTTAATTCGGCACCCCAGACACCTATAAATCAGCCTTTAACACCAATGTCCGAAGAGTCTGAAACCCAATACGATGTTTTTGAACAGTTGGACAATTGCCTAGTAAATCTGGAGGGGGGAGGTCTTGATCGAAGTGTACATGTTTTGCGTCGAAATAAATTCAACAATATTGAGGTTCGCCAGTTTTTCAATTTCGCATGGGGGGTCAGATTCGGGAATATGCTGTGTTTTACGTAATGCTTATGGACACTTTGAATGAACTGTTAGCGAGGATTAGAGATTATAGCGAACCTAGGGATCTCTTACAGTTGGAAATTTGTGGAGACAGTCTACAGAGCAAGGTATCGCTTATTTTACAGAATGGTGAAGCAGAGCTTGAACAATTTGTTAAACTGCTAGAACGCCTTGTACAGTCAAATTTAAACGTGCTAGCAGATAGGACCCTCGAACTTGTAGTACAATTAGTACGCCAACCACAAGGGGGCGGGGGTCAGAGACGAAAGCTCGAGAGTTTAATGCAGTCCGAAATCATAAGCAATAAAAGGGCCTATCTCATAAACGTTCACAATCCAGGTAATAAGCTATGTTTTGCCATAGGTTTGGCCCACTTACTCAGCCCCGGATGTACGGATCAAGCCGCGTTACATAAAGCTCTCGAGCTACAAACTGCGGTGGGTCTCGGTATACAGGATGCTGTGGCTTTCTCAGACATAGTCAAATTTGAAAACTTTCTGAACATCAAGATTGTGGTTTTGTACCACAGTAGGGCTAATGACGCTCTCCTCAAGTTCCAAAATATACCCGAACCACATCCTAAGACTATGTACTTTTATGTGCAAAATGAGCATTACTATGCCGTAACTAACATCACAGCCTTTTTAGGCGCGCCATATGTCTGTCCAGCCTGTCATACCGGCTACACACGCATGGGGGGGCACTCGTGCCGTTACAACTGTTCAGTATGTCTGGATAAACATTGCCCTATGCAGCCGCTAAACTTGACCCCCTGTGCGGATTGTCACCGCACATGTCGTTCGGCCTACTGTTACGAAAAACACAAAACTGAAACATGGCATCCCAAGGCATGTAAATCTGTAAGCAGTTGTGACATTAACAAGAAATGTCCAAAATGTCATTGCAATTACAACCTTAAAATAGATAGCCCTAAACCTCATGTTTGTGGAATTATACACTGCCCAATCTGTAAAGGTCCTTTGAAAAGCAGAGACGCGGAAGCAGTTCAAGAAGTAACACATGAGTGTTACATTCAGCCCTTGGCTGAAGATGAACATACAGAGAAATATGTGTTTTATGATTTTGAGACAACTCAGCAATCAGGGGTTCATTTGCCTATTTTTGTGTCAACCATGACTTTCAAGGGTGAAAAATGGTCGGCCGAGGGACCCGATTGTGCCCGACTCTTTCTAAAACATTTTAGAAAAGCCCAGTACAGAAACTTCACGTTTATAGCTCACAATGCTAGGGCCTATGACTCCTATCTGCTTCTGAACCCTTTGATACAGCAAGGCGTGGCACCCAGTGTCATAGCTCAAGGGAGTAAAATATTATGCTTTGTTGACCCCGCCTTCAAACAGAGATACATTGACAGCTTAAGCTTCTTACCCATGAGATTGGCTCAAATGCCAGAGGCCTTGGGTTTTGAAAACTCTGTCAAAGGCTATTTCCCTCATTTCTTCACATCTGAGGAGAATCTACATTATATAGGATCTTATCCAGCCCCCGAAATGTACGGGTGTGATCAAATGTCTCCCAAAGAGCGTGAGAGATTCATGACATGGTACGAGACCGTAAGACATGGCACTTTTGATTTCCATAAAGAGATGGAATCATACTGTGACAATGACGTTGTTATACTTCGTGAAGGATGCCTCAGATTCAGAGAAGAGGTAATCAAAGATGCGGGCATTGACCCCTGGAGCTGTACAACTATTGCATCAGCGTGCATGAAAACCTATCGTACACACTATCTAACTCCTGAATCTATAGCTATCCCATCGCCAGACAACTACCGACGCCAATTCAAGGCCTACTCTAGTGGTTCCATTCAATGGTTGGAGTACTTGGCCCAGGATAAAGATATTTTTATCCAACATGCTTTGAATCGGGGGGAGAAGGCTTTTGGGCCTTACCATGTAGATGGATACACACAGATTGACGGGGTTGAGACAGTGTATGAGTACAACGGTTGTTTCTTCCACGGTTGTAAATTATGCTTTGTCCCCCACACCTTGTGTGTCCTAACCCAAAAGACTTTTGGGGAAATGTACCAAGAGTTTCAAGACAAACTGAATTCTTTAAAGGCTACTTACGGGTTAAAAGTTGTGGTTTTGTGGGAGCACGAATGGACAGCCCTCAAAAAGGCAGATCCTAGTGTTAAGGCCTTCCTTACCCATTATGACCCTCCAGAGCCCCTGGAACCGCGACAGGCCTTGTTTGGAGGCCGGACCAATGCTTTGACATTGCGTTATGTAGCTCAACCCGACGAGACAATAGGCTATGTAGATTTTACATCCCTATATCCTCATGTAATGAGTTCCTCATTCTATCCTATAGGGCATCCTGAAATTATTCACAGCGACTTTGACGAACCCCAAAATTATTTTGGTTTAATCAAAGCGACTGTCTACCCTCCTAGGGGGCTGTTTATACCTGTGTTGCCTTACAAGGGTCCTAAAGGAAAACTTTTCTTTCCCCTTTGTCGCACATGCTGTGAAAACCACAACCAGGAAAACCCCTGTGATCACACAGATCAAGAAAGAGCCCTGACCGGTGTATGGGTCACTGTAGAATTCTCTAAGGCTTTAGAGAAGGGGTATCGTGTGGCCAAAATCTTTGAAGTGTGGAACTTTTCCAGGAAATCAGACACACTTTTTAAAGAGTACATCAAAACCTTCTTGAGATGCAAGCAGATGGCTTCAGGCTATCCTGCATCGGTCACAGATCAAGAAAGTAAAGACCAGTACATTCAAGACTACCATGACAGAGAAGGCATACTTCTTGACCCTGACAGAATAGAGGTCAACAAAACCAAAAGAAATGTGTCGAAATTGTACTTGAACTCCCTTTGGGGGAAATTAGCGCAGAGATGCAATATGCTAACAACTTCGATCATTAAAGACCCCGAAGAATTTTTGGAATTTGTTTTTTCGGACCAATACGAAATTTCACATTTTTCCTTCTTGAGTCAAGACATTGCCTTGGTGCAATGGAGGCGCCACCAAAAGTGGGTTCTACCCCCGGGTAATGTAAATGTGTTTCTTGCAGCATTTACCACAGCCTATGGCCGCCTTGAACTGTACACCCTCATGGAACAGCTTCAGAGGCGGGTTCTTTACCACGACACAGACTCTGTGGTCTATGTAAGCAAACCGGGGGATTGGACCCCCCCACTTAGCAACTATCTTGGGGGTTTAACGAGTGAACTCGAAGAGGGTGACCATATTACAGAATGGTCCTCATGTGGTCCAAAAAGCTATGCTTTTAGGACTAAAGCCAATCACGTGGTGTTGAAAGCCAAAGGCGTGACTCAAAACTATGAAAATGCACCGCGTGTAAACTTGGAATCAATCACGCGCTTGGTCGAGGGGTTCGTAAAGGACAAGAATAGTGACTTGGAGATTTTGAGCTCCTACAACAAAATAGTGAGGGATAAAAAGGGGTTCCATCTAAGAAACGCACCACTCACTAAAAGATTCAGGGTAGTCTATGACAAGAGACAGCTATTGCCTGACGGTACCACATTGCCCTTTGGCTACTGACTTATGCTACAAGCCCCAGTGTGTCTTAAAGCTTAAGATATTATGACTGCTGTCGAGGGTTTTGACCCCCGGCTACAATTGCCTTTTTCAGCATTAATTGCCGGCCCTTCAAACAGTGGCAAAACTTTTTTTGTAAAAAGTATTTTAGAGAATTCTGAACATGTGTTATCTCAAAAGCCTGACAATATTGTATGGTGTTATTCATGTTACCAACCTCTGTATGATGAATTATTGAAGACAATAAAAATCAAGTTTGTTGAAGGAATACCCGATTCTCTGTCTGATGATGAACTTCTCCCCCCACATGTAAATAATCTGCTGGTTTTGGACGATATGCTATTTGCTGGTAGCGAACACCCTGAAATTGCACGAGCTTTTACCCAATATACTCATCATAGAAACCTGTCCGTGCTTTACTTGGTCCAGAATGTGTTTCACCAAGGTAAAAATAGTCGGACCATTAGCTTGAATGCCAACTACATGGTATTGTTTAAAAATCCTAGAGACAAACTGCAAATTAGCACTCTAGCTCAGCAGATGTACCCTGGACGGAAATCATACTTTATGGAGAGCTATGAGGACGCTACCAAAGAGCCATTTTCTTATTTAATCGTGGATTTAAAAGCAAATACTCCAGAACACCTTAGGCTACGTACAGGGCTGTTTCCGGGGGAGAGGCCTGCTGCATACCTTCCTAAAAAGTAAACGCTATGTCTCTGCGTTTAAAAAGAAACCTCCCCCTCTTGAGAAGGCTAGTAGGTTCTACAGCTAAAGAACGGAAGGCCATCTTGGGTCGCTGTTCTTCAGATCTCATATTAGCCCTATGTGAGATTGCTTTGAATCTTCTCAAAGGACGCATTCCACTCACCCTGAACCAATTGAAAAAATTAAGGAGACAAAAGACAGCGATCAAACTCTTTGCCAATAAAAGGGCCAGTCTTCAAAAGAAAAGACATAGTATACAACAGTCTGGGGGTTTTCTTCTACCTTTACTCAGTATAGCCGTGCCCTTCATCACCAGCCTTATTGCGGCCAGACGTGGTGGTTGAACACGTGGGTGTGATGGCCACTAAAATGTACTTGGTGCCTCAACAAGAGTTGGATAGACTTAAAAAACAAATGCAGGGTCCTGAAGATATCAGACAAACAGCGGAAAATGATTTGGATACGGCCATGAAGGATGTTTTGAACCGAAAAGGATTGAACCCCTATGATAAGATTCAAAAATACACAAACCTAATGCAAAGGTATTTGACTCGGGTAAAGCAAGGGGAGAGAGAGACTAACCATTTAACCCTTTCCCTACCGGACCCTTTAACAGATGTCGAACCTAACGATAGCCAGGCCCCTGTAAGGCCTGTATCGTCGATCTTACCTAGTGGCGATAATATGTCGGGTGAAGCTCAAATGCCATTTGAAGATAAAGTTATGCATGACCTACTGACACATGTGCCTTTACGTAACAGGAAGAATGTTAAATACATTATGAACAAGATAAAAGACTCAAAGGGGATAGCTGCTTGGAACGACTCTGGAGAGTTTATCCTTCAGGGCTCTGTGGTTAGGGGGTCCCATATGCAGGACTTGCTTAAAAGTACCACGGCTGCCCACAAGGTTGCTGATGACCGAAGGCCTCCCGGCTGGCGTCAGTTTCTTAAGGCCCTGGCAATCCTCAACATCCCCCTCTCCGGTGTACCCAACCATAAGCTTCGTCAACAGATTCAAGCTTTAAAACAAAAGCCTTCAACGAGATACAGCACCCCTAAAGATGCCCCAACGACACCGGCCCCATATGAAAGCGATGATGCTAACTCATTTACTCCCATGAACGTCTCAGGACCTTTTCCTAAACCCGATCTCTCGGCGTGGTTAGACTTTTGAAAATGACTTTTGAATGACTATGATTAAATTCAATAAATTTTTTATTTGAAAAATAAGCAAGTTAACATTTGTGGCATTCTTGAAACATATGACGTGAGCATACGCCTTGATTACGCGTTCTTAAAGGACACACATTTGAACACTTTTGATATTTTCTAACAAAACAAGATACAAGGTTATCATTACTTCTTAAATCATCCTTATAAAGAGACATAACATCTTCAAAAGAAACTCCCCGGGCTCTTTGGCACAGGTAAAATACACAGTGGTGACCGCATGTAGTGGAAAGGTTATCTTGCACTTGTTTGATGTTGTAGTAGATCTTTGTACCGTTTAGGGTCAAAAAATCTTTAATAGATTTAGGGAAATGTGAAAAACCGGGGGGAAAGCCATAGGAATCAAAAAAAGTTGAGATTTTTCGTCCACCTTCCTGTTCTAATGTCATAGCTAGCCAATGTTCACCAGGCATGTGTTTAGGATGGGTATTGACAATAAACATTGCAGGCCTCTCAGACCATATCTCCATAGGTAATTCATCACAAGCCAACACTCCACAAAATTGTTTTCCAATCAAGCGGCTCATGAGCCCGTCCAACTCTTGGGTATTCATGTCTTTGTTCAAAGGTCCTTAATAATAATCCACTAAGACCTGTCTTCGGGCATTCACTTCCAAGATTGAATCAGAGCATGCGTAAACAATCATGCTAACTGTACAGGCTAAAGGTGTACGGAAACGCATTTCCAGCCTGAGGTTACCTTGGGACACCACAGACAGATTTCCTGAGGTGTCATCATCAGGTGATAAATTGAAAGCATACAATGTGTAACCCTCTGCAAAATCATTTCTGTCAATAGGTAAAGAGAGATCTTTTAGATGTCGCCCTGTAGCCAGGAATAGATTGTAAAATTCTCGCACAGATATGTTGTTATTAAATTGTGGTTGGAAAGCCTTCGCCGGAACCTGACGTCCGTCCTGACAGAGCGCTACATACTCTGCATTGAAGTGCTGAAAATTAAAGGTTTTTTTATCTAAACTGCCCGTATTAGAGGCGTGATCAACCAGACCTATAACCACATATCTAGGTAAAGGGCCTAGAAATAGGTTTTCTTGACTGCAGATTCTACTGCCCACAGGTATGCTAAAGGTTTTCATGGTAATTCTTTGGAGAGGGTAAAGGGCATTTCCTTTCATCAAAGCATGTGAGTGACCCAGGCGCACGGCCGGAGATACAGATACTTTTTTAATAAAAAGGGTTGCCCCCAACACTTTCAAACTAAAATCCCCGTCTTGGGGAGACATCAGGCAAAAATCATCCTTGGCCCTGGTTAATTTTAATCTTAAATCAACCGAATTTAAGAGTAACCGTTCTTGAAAGAAAATGTCAGAGTGTATAGGGCCTAGCAAATGAAACTCTCGAGATTCGGCGCAGTAGCGAGCTCGTGCCGCTAGTCCTTTGTTTGCACCGGTGGAAGGGTCTGTCGATTCCATAGAGGCTCCTGCAGTATCCTTGCTAAACAGCCCGGCGCTAAATTGGGTTTTGAGAGTGTCTTCGGAGTAGTTTAGTAAACACTCCATGATGGCTCTATAAGGGTATGTAGCGCTGCTTTGACTGATTAGGCGTTCACCCAAAGTCACATCAACTTGGGAGAAAATGGTGGCCAAGGGGTAATTAATGAGACTCACTTTGGCATCGTCTGCAATATTAGACCCATCTCTTTTGGTCACTTTTAGACGTAAATGCACCAAGGTGTTGTTGAGGTCCAGATAGTTGTCACCATGGCCTGGTATGAAAAATTCGATAGGCCCGTTATCGGTAATAGCAGAGAGAGGGGCTATCTCCACATAACTGGATCTATCTATTGAATGCTGCGTTAACGGTGCCGTGAAAAGATCAAGTTCTGTCTTTATAGCTTCAGAGGACATTCGATGTAAAAGAGCCATGTCACTTATTCTTTTAGAAAATACTTCCTAGTATTCTTTTAGCCTGTTTTGGTACAGACCTCCTCACTTTACCCCGTCTTTGACTTACTGAGGTTCTTTTAACAGTTAACCGCCGCTTTTTAGGTGCAGGTCTACGCCTTAAACCAGGAGGTCTCTTTTTTGGCCTTCGAGACAATATCATAAGCCCCGAGCCTTCTTGATGCTCCACCTCTGGTGACGCCCTTCGGGTCATAGCATTGGCTACAACCTCACTTACTATATTTTTAGCCGCTGATTTTAAATGTGGTTTGGCTATGCTGAAGCCTCTCTTCATAAACGGTAAAACCATCCTGAAGAGGTTACGGAATATACCTCCTATCCCCGAACCATACATTGTCGGCGCTCCATGATATCCTGGTAGTCCATTACCCACTTGATCCACATAGTATGAAACATAACGGTTAGGGTCGAGCTGATGGTGCTCCATAACCCTTTTATTTGTATTATGTTTATAAATATAATCCAGCTATTATATATGTAGAGAGGTTTTGGTGGGTCTAAAGTGGAGTTTTACAATCGTTTTACCATAAGTAAATTCAATGTTTTCGTTCTGATCCGTTTTAAGCTCAACCAGAATGTTTTCAATATAGTTCTTGCTGACATGTACGTAGTGCGGCTTGTCATAATTGACAGTGACGATGTCCCCATCCTTGCCGTCTATATGAACTGTTCGCAGGAGGGGCACACAGCTGTCTCCGACCCTTTGATAGGTTATGATGTCGGTATAGACAAATATGTTGTAAAAGCCTGCATGTATATCCGCAGGGAATGGGAATAATTTATCGTTCACATACGTCCATTTATTGGGACCCATCCCCAACATGTAGGATAAATTACCGCTGGTCTTTATACCTCCGTTAGCAGGCCCTGAGATTTGTATCCTTTTATGGATTGGATTGTAGAATAGGAATATTTCCATCTTGTTCAGGGTTAGGTGTTCATTCAACTCTGAGACGATCCTGTCGACGGTTCTATAGAAACCTTTTTTAAGCTTAATAAGTTTCGCAGGTTCCGAGAACCTTTTGCAATAAAAATCACGGTCCTTAGCTTTGATATTATACCAACTATGGGGGTATGTAATCTCGCTGAGACCTACTTCCCAAGCCTCTGATAACTCTATAGGCTTTGGAAAATTGGTTGTATACTTCGAACTCTGATTATTACGATATATCTGTGCCGACGCATTACTGGGGAGAGTCAGGTAGAAGCCGCTGTGTTCCATGATGCCCAACTGTGTACACGCGAATGATGCGCTAGTTATCATGACTAGGGGTTTAAATTAACCCCCGTTGCCTCCACCACATCCTGCTCCAATACCCAACTGTTGAACTTTTGAGGCCAGTTTTTCCAGCGGACCAGCAACCATTTTTTACCCTTTTCTCTCTTCTGATCTAGAATCTCCTCCACGTGAAAGACTTTGTCTTTACCCAACTGGACCTTCTGTAATTCCTTCTCATAAAAAGATCCCTCTATAAGATCCCCGTCATAATCTTTTAATTTGTAGACCGGCGGAATGCGTGGCAGACATTCGGTAACGGTAAACAACTCCGAGCTAAAGCCTTGTTCGTATTTTTTGTCGAAAACACCCCTCAACTTTGATATACGCACCAAGTCACCCACTAGGAATTTAAAAGTCATTTTTTTCTTACGGCGAAGTGGGAACAAACCATACATATTTTTAAAGACTTGAAAAGAGTTTTCCGAAGAGACCTCCGAGGGCTTCATACGTATAGTCTTATGGTAGCTGTGGTTGTAACCGTTTACTAAATCCTGAACTATGTCTGTATATCGGTTGGTGTTGTGAGCTGTAAAATAGCGCCACATCCGCTCTTTCAAAGTCCTATTAAAGCGTTCCACAACCGAAGCTTTCAAATCAGAGCCTGTAGCAAAATGTACTATATTATACTTATTCATTAGCTTCTGAAATGTTTGATTAAAAAATTCTTTTCCGCCATCCGTCTGCACTTTCTTGGGGGCGCCTCCTGCCTTCAAGATCGATTCAAAGGCCCTGGTCACCTCTGCCCCGCTCTTATTTTTTAACACCCTTACATAGGCTAATTTAGAGAAAATATCTATAACCGTTAGCATGTAGCGATTTCCATCATTTTTATCGGCAAGGGACTGCATGTCACATAGATCCGCCTGAAATTGGGATAATGGATGCGTAGAAAAAACTCTATTTCTTGGAAAATGTTTTCTTACAGGTTTATGTAGAGTGTAGGCATCTTGCTCTGATAACCATTCATTCACTTTAGCATCGCTTAACAGACTCCCTGTTTCTTCGACTATAGCTCTCTGTAAACGCTCTTTACCCCCATAAGACCCGGGGTTAGAGGGATTATAATATATGTTTTTCAACAGCTGCTCAGCCATCCTTCTTGCCTCTCTGAGGTACAATAACTGTAATGAGCCACTTTCATATAACGACAACATTTCAGTTTGTGAATTTTTATTTTAAGAATGCAACAATTATTACGTATACAGACAATTCAGGATTTGTTGCAAGATACAAGTCCCCGTTTTCTCAACAATCACAGCATGCAACACCCTGTATATATTGTTTAGATTTACAGGTTTGTTTCGCTGAATTTTTAAAACACACACGTCTGATATATAAGTATATAAACAACAAATATGATACACATTCACATTAAAGGGTGGTTCAAACAAATAATGTAAAATCTTAGCCAAAGTTATTTCTAGTTCTTCAGAATCCTCAACAAGCCTTGACACCATATGTGACCATTGTAAACTCTCGCCCGTATGTCGGACATGTTTCATGATTTGCTCCATTTTTAACACACGCTCTACAATAACCCCTGTATTGGGGGTTGTGTAGAACTTTACATTGTTCACTTTATTTTCAATAATCTGATGCATAACATTTGTAAGGTCTCTCAAAAGAAAAAATGTATTTATTCGCTCAAACATCGTAGACACATAGTTACCCATAGCTCTAAATAAACAAAATGTCACTCGGTCTCTTGGGATTTATTGAGCCAGAAAAGCATCACATCAGCCATCACAGCTTCCCTGTATTTGTTGTCGTCCACCAGGGTGTGTCGGATTTCTTTGAGTTTCTCATGGATGAAGAGGGCCTCCTTCAGTTCATGTAGGAAGGCTTCGGTTACCCCGTAAACTCTAGGGATAGACGGCGCAATACCCATAGACTCCAGGGCGATGACCAGCGCTGGTATAAAACGGCAGGACCACAGTCTTTTCACCAGCTCCTCAAAATGATTGAAAAAGTAGTATCTAGGAGGGTCGTAGAGGCAAGGATGACGACGCTGGCTGGGATGATTGATCTCACAGCCGATGCATTTTTCTCGTATATATTCGCCAATCACCACGTTTAAAAGTGTAGCTACAGAGGCCTTGATTGTATCCACAAAAACAGTACTGGCCACCCCATCAAACACATCCTCAGGCTGGGTAAATGTCGGGGGTGTCACGGGTCTTGCCAGGGGTGCGTAGAGTGTAGGGCTTCGTGGCATAGAGTCTTTAGTGTCGGGCCCCCATGACGTAGTGGCTTCCTCGTAGATGGTCTGGAGATCCATGGTGTATGCTGAAATGAAGAACTGTCTGCTTTTTTTCTTTTTATTGTAGAACAAGGCCCTTGGGTATCTGGGGGGGCGGGGTTAAAGCATCCGCTTACTTAGTTTTCTTCTGACGCTGTATCTTCTTGAGGCTCTTTTGCATCGTAATCTTTACGATTCGTATATATTATGCACTTCTTTAAATGAACAAGGCTCTGACGCTGTTGGCTCTGTACAAAGAGAGCATCCAACGGTTGCAACATTTTCAATTCCAGTACATCCCAACTGTTAAAAGGAATAAGCAGACGCAGTCGGGTATCCCCAGTCAGGCCACCACCCCTAAGTTTGTGGTTTCGGATTGCCTCGGTGCCGATATAGAACTCCACGCTGCCGCACGGTCGGCCATTCTTTCTTTGTATTTTCACCCTGTGAAATATTTGTCCTGAGGAGTCCGGGGTACCTTCCCAACGGGTCTCGTGGCCCGTGAACACACTATACCCCTTGGTGATAAGGCTCAGTTCAGGACACACAACCTTGCGAAAAACCGACCAGTCTTCAACACCATATTCCAAGCCTACAGTCTGGTCTGTATATTCTTCTCCTTCATCTACCGTATAGAGGGTCACTCTACAGGCCAGGTAATCAAACCGATACCCCCACTGCTGGCCATTAGACATCAACACTTGATCTGTCAGAGCATTTGTTGGCGGTATTTGGGTTCTATACACATTTAAAAAACGTTTTTTTGGCGCATCATATATTGCTGGTTGATACTTTGCCCTTGCTCTATGGGCAACCCGAAGGCCTGTTTCAGTTGTTACAGTCATCACTGCTTTGGTACCGATCCCAAATTCCATGGTTATTCTTAAGATCTTGTGCACTCTTAAACAGGTATTGTTCAGCGGCTTTATAAGGGGCCTTAACCAACCCAAACCGTGAGAAACAGTAACAGGTTGACCTGACACATGGTCACTTACTCAACCCAGGGCATGCACCCTTCTACATGACATAGGGTCATAAATCATTACATAGGGTCATAAATCAGGCTTGGGTCATCAATCATTAACGGCCTGTCAAAGGGACCCTTACTCACCCCATAGCCCCCACCTAACCAGGCTTGTCTATCAGGCTTGGGTCATCAATCATTAACGGCCTGTCAAATGGACCCTTACTCACCCCATAGCCCCCACCTAACCAGGCTTGCCTGACCAGAAGACATGCACACGTCATCACTACATAGGGTTCACATAGAGTTCACATAGGGTCATCAATCAAAATTTTGACCCGTGACATCTACTTTATTCTCTCTGGTGTAGTTTCCATCTGTGCTGTTAATCAGGGTCGCCAACTGTACAAAAGTGTATGCAACTTTGGGTTCTCATCTCTTTTGTTCCTCAGTCTGTGACATGAAGCCCTGGTTCTTTGGGAACAAAACATTAGTGGCGGTTATTGTTTGAGATCATTTGAGAATTTTGATTGAACATTTATTGGTTTATTAGCTTTGGTGTTGTGAGAATTTCTCATCAAAATAAATGGGGTCCACAGAAATTTGGTCCAAAAATGGTGTCCCCGCTAAAGAAGTTAATACCACTGGGCTAGTAGGAGTTACCACCCTATTTCTAGTACCGCTCATTTCAAATCAGTCAAGGGAAGTGGCAAGGAGAGAATTAGAACAAGGTCCCTACATCTCTAAAGGGATTCTACCCCCTTCTGTCGTATCATGTCGAAGGTTGTGGCTTGGACTTCCTCTTTCTGGGCAGCAGAGGAGGGGAGAGGGTCGTAGACAGAGGTTCCTCTTTGACCGGTGGGGCTGAGGAGGAGGAGGGGGGTGGTAACCCCAAATCAGGCTCCAGCTTGACCCTGGAGTGGTGAGCGAGGGGACCCAACTTTAGGCTTCTTGGCTGGGGAGGCTTGATGGGTGGCGGGGCAGCTGTGCTGTGAGGATTGACAGGTAGACACACCTGTTGACCAAACCCCACCAGCAACCAGTTGATCTCACTCCATAGATCCCTGTGTCTGGGAAGAGAGGAAGATCATCAATCGCCGTCTTCATCAAAATCATGTCGGACAGAAGGCAAAATGTTTCTTTCCTGCTGTAAGGGATCTGATTGGTCAGTGACCGGTGTCGTGTCTTTGTCATAAAATTGAAGACTTAGTTTTTTATCAAAGATTCTCCGTAATTAGTATTAAGCGACTAAACTGATTAATCATGAAACTAACTAGGCAGTCGGGGGAACCAAGGAAAATATTCAGATTACAAAGTTATAATTTCCTAAACTTTTGGGATATTTTATATCTGATCAATTAGTCTTCGAATGAATGAATTATTTACCTCACGTTAGTCTCATTCCAAATGTCGTAAATTGTTGGTTATCTGCACGAACCCAGTCTTCACTATGTTATCCATACATCGATTTGTCTTAAATTTATTAATTTAGTTTGTTTATGCATTTCTGTGAATTCTACAAAATGGTTTGTATGTCACCACAGAGTTGATAATTATAATAATCGAAATACTAATCCTTTGCACATGAATGCTCACTCATTCGATATCATTGAACGCGAAGGGGACAATTACAATCTATATATATTTACGCTCAGTGTGTCGTCTTGATAGCTGTTGAAAAGTTTGTTTCTTTTGTAGAATTGTCGGTCGTGATTAGAGGGGATAGTTCAGAGCGACATTCATTCATGTTGTAGAATGGATGTTTCGGCGGTTGTCGTTCTTTGCGTTCAATGATACCAAATTCCTAGCTGCAGACTAGTAATTAATATCAAAGACTTGTTCTTATTCTGTCGGTATCGATAGTCTAAGAGTTTAACCACGTGGTATGGTTAAAAGATTCAGCAATGGTCTGCAACCTTTGTCCTCTCGTAATGGAGAAAAACATGGTCTATTGAGGAATTCTCAAGATTGGGGTTTTATTCGGAATTGCAGAAAAGGGCCTGACCCGAACTGGGCTCATGGGCGGTCCTCTGATTTAGTTCAACTCAAAAGGGAATTGGGAGTTTCCTTCATTAAAAAGTCCAAAATCATATTACACAATTTTACAAACAGTATCATCCTCACTCATTCATCTTATACAACAATTAGATGTAAACCTCATATCTGAGGCTATTACATAAACAGCGTTATGGTAATGTGGCCGCACCGTCTCCCATGAGCTTCACCGAAATGTAACAAACGGACCAGTTCGACGCTGGATTCTTCACCGATCTTTTATACTTTCTCCGGAACATAAATGTTGTTCGGACCTCAAGTTCTGTGAGGTGGAAGAAATTCCTTTGTTCTCTATGAAACTTCCCTCTGTCTCTATACTGTGTGGCCATGAGGCAGGGTCTTCTCTAGGAATTTACGACCTCGCTGACCACAGTAGCCTGGTTGAAGGAGCAGAGAGGGGGATGGTGCTCTCTGTACCCAAAGAGGGCAACGTCATTACACTGGTTAACGAGTGACCTGATGGGTCAGAGGAAGTGGTGGTGTCACCTTGGTAACCAGTCTTCCAGGGCCTTGCGTGTCTCTCCGGTTGGAGATACGGTGTGTGTGTGTGTGTGTGTGTATACACACAGCCACACACACAATAAAAACAAAAAGTAGAATGAAAGTATCCCGTGACAAGACGCCCACTATATAATCCAATAGAACTACCCCTCTGCACCTGATCAGACCACATCACAACATGCAGACTAGAATATGTGATTTGTAGTCCTAAATGAGCCATACCTACCTATGCCAGAGACCTGGTGCCAGGGGAGCCATCTTGGGCCCTACTCCAGGTAGTCGTACCAGGTCCTCCACTGTGTTAGGGATGTGATAATGGGATTTATTTGATCATGTCAATGATTAGAATATTCCACCCTGAAACCATATGATTGTATGAAATTGATTAGAATCATGAGATTATTCTAATGGTGTGTGTGTGGTACCACTAAGTGAGTACTGATGGTGATGGTGGCCACACAAAATATTGACACTTTGGGCCCACTCACTTTTGTTGTCACTGTTTAGACATTAATGGCTGTGTGTTGAGTTATTTTGAGGGGACAGCAAATGTACACTGTTATACAAGCTGTACACTCACTCCTTTACATTGTAGCAAAGTGTCATTTCTTCAGTGTTGTCACATGAAAAGATATACTCAAATATTTACAAAAATGTGAGGGGTGTACTCACTTTTGTGATATACTGTATACATCCGTGTGTGTAGGTTATGTCTATTATAGTATCTTACAAACAGTGTTGGGATAATCAGAATTGGTTGGTAACATAGGTAAGATGTTTTATATTCATCATATGTTTGTAAGTTACTTCTCATCAAGAATGTTATTTTAGTATAATACTGTGGCAGGGTTGCAGTATCTGTTCTACGTCAAGACTAAGTTGCATGGGCCGCAGAGAGGGGAGAGGTCAAGGTGTCATCATGTGTAAACATATCTTTTGCTCCACTGTGTCTGTGTGCCAGTCACTCCCTACTTTTCCCATTGGGGAGTGTCTGGAATCATTCTATGCTCCCCGTAAGCTTGTCCAAGATTGGTTGTATTTAGAATTGGTTGTATCTAAATGACAATTTGATATATGCCTGTTGATATGGAGGATTGGTTTATGGTTCTAGGGTTTGAGTAAGGACACAAAGCTGAACGATTTATTATGTCTATGCTGTCTGACTATGTGTGTTCTTTGCTATTAAAGGATCTCAGTTGCAATGTGTAAGGGGGCTCTCAGAGAATTCATTGATAAGACACTGAATTGATCTGAGAGTCACAGGGTTGTGATAGAGCTCATATAATTAAAGATGGACTTAGTTATCAAACTCTGACTTGTGTGTGTGGTTTGCGCTCATGATTTGGTAAATAGAGGAACATTTCCACGACAACAGACTGAGCAAGATTCGGTGCCGACCTTGGCCGGGGCCACTGAGGGTACTTCCCAGGGTCTCCCTATCTTGAGGGAGGATGGGGAGTAAGTCACGGATTCCCCTAAACTTTGTCGGCTGGGTAGGAGAACATTGTGTGCTAATGTTAGTGTGAATGTGTGTGAGTGAGAAGCCAGTATAAAATGTATTGTTTTGTACAACAGACCGGCGCTCTCGTCAATAAACTTTCTGACTATCGTAGCTGGGCCTCCGTCTGATTCATTTCAACCAGTTTCTTACAAATTCTGGGCTTCAGGCTGAGGACTTCATTGAATTGGGTTTATGAACATAGAGAACATAATTCTCGTGACAGGATGTTCCCTCTAAACTCCCTCTGGAGCATCACTGACGTCTGCTTCAGGTACTTCACCTTGGTCTGGAGGGGGGGTAGGAAAGAAGACAGTAACGACTACCTCATCATCATCATGTGCAGTAACGACTACCTCATCTCTGTACAACACACATGGAATTATCTGTAAGGTCCCTCAGTCGAGCAGTGAATTTCAAACACAGATTCAACCACAAAAACGAGGAAGCTTTTCCAATGTCTCACAAAGTAGAGCAGATGAGTTGGTAGATGGGTAAAAATAAAAAGCCGATATTGAATATCTCTTTCAACATGAAGTTATTAATTACACTTTGGATGGTGTGTCGATACAGGCGTCCTTCCCAACTCAGTTGCCAGAGAGGAAGGAAACTGCTCAGGGATTTTACCATGAGGCCAATGGTGACTTTAAAACAGTTACAGAGTTTAATGGCTGTGATAGGAGGGGATTCAATTATCTGTCCTGCGTTACCCCGGTGGAAGGAGTGTCCGGGATGCCTCTGGAGCATGAGCCAGGTGCCCCTTTCAAAGCCAGCTCAAAACAAAGCGATGTAGGTCAAATCAAATCAAATTGTATTTGTCACATGCGCCGAATACAACAAGTGTAGACTTTTCCGTGAAATGCTTACTTACAAGCCCTTAACCAACAGTGCAGTTCAAGAAGAGGAAAATATTGACCAAGTAGACTCAAATAAACAGTAACACAATAAGAATAACAATAACGAGGCTATATACAGGGGGCACCGGTACCGAGTCCACAGGTTAGTTGAGGTAATCAACATGCTGCCTTGTTGACAATATGATCGAGCATTTGAAATGGCCGTTCAGTCTAATCGAACTCCCTGAATATCCAGCAGGTGCGAGCGCTTAGTAATTAGAAGGGGAAAAAGTCCGGAACTAAGGATATTTATAGGGACATGACCGACGGGGGATGTTTACTTTCGACTGACAACCCGCTGCGGTGAGTATGCCTAGTGCACAGGTGTTCTAGGAACTTGTGTTGCAATCATATACCCAAAACAATAGTTTTTAAATGTTACTTGCATCTGGTCTTTTACAGGCTATACCAAATGCAATCCAAAAGGGTTTAGCAACATAATACTGTCTCCTAGTGCACGTTACACTTTTGCAATCTGTGTTTGGCGCCCAGTTTCTAGCCCGATATATTGTAACTCGGTTTAGAAGTAAAACACTAACCTACATGCAATTGAGCCTTTTTTACCGACCTGTGTCTGCAGCCTGGTCTCATGGACTATATGTAACATAGTAACTGCAAATCTGACAGGCTGAAATCTGTATGAAATGTAAAGTTTGGTATTTTTACAGAAGACTGACAGCTACAATAACCAAAAGGGTGGAGGGGTGGGTGTAGTAAAACTGCCGTATAACTATTTGGGTAATAAGCAACTTCATCTACTTTGGAACTAGTTAGCTAAAAGGGTGAAGGTTAGCCAACATGCTAACCACCTTTACTCCTAATGTTTAGCCTAGATAATGTTAGCTACCTAGTTCATGTTGGCCACAACACATTGGAATTTGTAAGATGTCTATTTTTAACATCATATGAAATGGATGTACATCCACGAATACAAATGTAATATATATGCGTACAAAATGGTCTGAGACCTGTTTGGGGAAGCTTCTCCCTGTCTGGTGGTATGTCAGTGGGTAGATGCTTCTGAAATGGAGTGCATGGTTTGCAGTGCCCAGGAAAGCATTTTAAATTCAATTGTATTTTATTAGCCAACCCTTAACCTATATCTCCTAACCTGCTGTGGAAGCTCTAACCTTATAGGTGAAGTCAATTGGCAATCTGGATCCCATCTAGACACAACCTGTATACTGTGCAGTAGGAATACTGGGTCATAACAGACTTGGTGATTTTATTTTTCTCCTTTAGTCATGGTTCTTCCTGGGCTTCAGGTTTGGAGATGGATACTCTTTGCCTGCATTCACTGGCTTTGTGTCTGTCAAGAGACTCCAAGACCGTAAGTCCATCTGCAGTTAGAATTTAGTGATCAGACTTTTGAGAGCAATTTTTCACCTACCCTTTCTGCAGATCTTTATCCCCTCTTGTATATTTCAACTGGCTTTGGGTTTAGAGATGTACTGATTTTCCTGTTGCCGGGTGTGTTCTCTGTAGGGTTTACATGGTAGCCGTTCCTGCAGTGATCCAGGCAGGCTCAGAGGCCAAGCTTTGTGCCAGCCTTCTGCAGCCCAACGAGACCCTGGTCATGACCGTATCTCTGATGGCCGACGGGCAGAACAAGAGACTTCTCCACCAGAGTTCTGACCAAGAGTTTCACCGCTGTTTCCAGTTTCAGGTCAGCCCAGCACTGGTGGACTTCCAGAACCATTCCATTAAGAGTGGACTGTACTGCTCAGCTTTGATGCATCGCTTAGGTTCTTTGTGCAATGCCAGCTTATTTTATGGGAAATGTCAGTGGTGGCCTACCAGAACTTTTCTTCCAATTTGTACCAGGTTTTGATTGAATGCTAGTATATACTATTGAGACAAGTTATATACAGTCAGCCACTTAAAAAGGAGAGGCCTGTAATTTTCATCATAGGTACACTTCAACTATGACAAACAAAATAAGGAAAGAAAATCACATTGTAGGATTTTTAATGAATTTATTTGCAAATGATGGTGGAAAGTATTTGGTCAATAACAAAAGTTTATTTATCTCAATACTTTGTTATATACCCTTTGTTGGCAATGACAGAGGTGAAGACTTACAGAAAACATTTGACAAGGTTTTCACACACTGTTGCTGGTATTTTGGCCCATTCCTCCATGCAGATCTCCTCTAGAGCAGTGATGTTTTGGGGCTGTTGCTGGGCAACACGGACTTCCAACTCCCTCAAGATTTTCTATGGGGTTGAGATCTGGAGACTGGCTAGGCCACTCCAGGACCTTGAAATGCTTCTTACGAAGCCACTCCTTCGTTGCCCGGGCGGTGTGTTTGGGATCATTGTCATGCTGAAAGACCCAGCCACGTTTCATCCTCAATGCCCTTGCTGATGGAAGGAGGTTTTTCACGATGCATGGCCTCATTCATTCTTTCCTTTACACGGATCAGTCGTCCTGGTCCCTTTGCAGAAAAACAGCCCCAACGCATGATGTTTCCACCCCCATGCTTCACAGTAGGTTTGGATGCAACTCAGCATTCTTTGTCCTCCAAACATGACGAGTTGAGTTTTTACCAAAAAGTTATATTTTGGTTTCATCTGACCATATGACATTCTCTTCTTCTGGATCATCCAAATGCTCTCTAGTGAGATCTTGCATGGAGCCCCAGATCGAGGGAGATTATCAGTGGTCTTGTATGTCTTCCATTTCCTAATAATTGCTCCCACAGTTGATTTCTTCAAACCAAGCTACTTACCTATTGCAGATTCAGTCTTCCCAGCCTGGTGCAGGTCTACAATTTTGTTTCTGGTGTCCTTTGACAGCTCTTTGGTCTTGGCCATAGTGGAGTTTGGAGTGTGACTTTTTGAGGTTGTGGACAGGTGTCTTTTTTTTATACTGATAACAAGTTCAAACAATTACAAATCCTACAATGTGATTTTTCTGGAGAAAATAAATTCTCATTTTGTCTGTCATAGTTGAAGTGTACCTATGATGAAAATTACAGGCCTCTCCTTTTTAAGTGGGAGAACTTGCACAATTGGTGGCTGACTAGAAATACTTCTTTGCCCCACTGTCTGTAACTTACAGTAGGCTGAATGCATAATGGGATCCCTGCAGGAGTTAAACGCTCTACCTTGAAGTGGCTAGTGGCACGCTCTTACCAACTGGGCCACACGGCACCACATTTGAATGTCCTATGTTATCGGTCCGTTTGTTCACCGGCGTTGCCCTGTTTCCGTCCCTGACAGGCCCCTCGTGTGAATAGCGACAAAGTGCAGAACTTTAAGGTGGAGGTTCGAGGAGAAACATTCCTATCAACAGAGGAGAGAAGGGTCATGATCAAACCCTACAGCCCCGTGACGTTCATCCAAACGGACAAACCAATCTACAACCCAGGACAAACGGGTAATGTTAGAGCCGGTACACCTTTAGTCTGGTTGCTAAGAAACAGGCCAATTAGGTGTTGGCATGTTCTGTAATGGTTTACTCCGGGGCTTTGACCTTTTTGGGCCCCTGACCCCATTTTGACATCAACAGTTATCCACGACCCCACCGTGCTCCCTTTGTTTATTTGAGGCTATAACAGTATTACAATGAAGTATTGTTTGAAATGCATCAGGCAATAATTGTGTAGAAAAGAACACCATCATTGCTGGCAATGCTCTTCCCCAGTCTGGTCCCGTCCACTATGTTCTAACGTCATGCGTGGCTTATGAGGATTGTAGAGGGAAACGGTAGACATCTGAAGAGCCTCGTTGTTCAGGAATGTGGTGCAGATGCAGTAAATCCCCCTGGGTTCACTCAGGATATGTACACTGGAATCAGGCTGGAAATCCTCAACCAGTATTTCTGGGAATCCTTGGAATTATGCTTCTAATATTCTCATTGTGTTTGTCGTCTTGTCGTTGGCTGTTTACAGTGCTTTTTAGAGTCGTCACCTTGGATACCCATTTTAGCCCCGTCAATCAGCTGGTGAGTTGAAAATATACGATTGACAATAGTATTTTAGTTCAGTCTCTACTATTTCAATCCAAGATGCAGAAGTGTCACAATACTGTGATGGACATAGCAGTCTGGTATTATGTACAGCCATGACATGAGGCTTCCATTCGTATAGGTCAGATTGGAATGTATGGGATCATCTTTTCCTGAGATTGAATTGCAAATGTTACATGTGATGTTTACGTTAAGTGACCAAGCCAATCACCTGTCTAGTAGCTGTAGACAGCTATGCTCCGTTTTGGCATTGGAGTTCTTAATGAAACATGACGCCCATCTCTTGTCTTTGCCCTTCACAGTACAACATTGTGGAACTTGAGGTAAGATCCTTGTTGGTGTAACTTTATGTTGACTGTCCGTGTAAAGACTGCAGCATTATGACTCCCCCTGCTAGCTAGGTCCTCATATCCACCTACTGTAGAAGATGGCTAAATACTTCCAATCAGCGTTGTGTGTAATCTGGGCCCTCTTCGGTAGATGAATGTTGCAGATAGAACTGACTCCTTGTCCTGTATACCGTTGTGAACTTTCCACAACGTTGTGTCCTGCTGAACATGCCCCTTCCTATGAACCAACAGGATGTTAATCACAACCGGATTGGACAGTGGGTCAACACTACATCCAGTGGCAACATTCTGCAGCTTTCTCACCCCCTGAACTCTGAAGCACCTGTAGGATCCTATACCATTGTAGTGTGGATTGGTGAAGAGAAAATCTACCACAACTTCAAGGTAGAACAGTATGGTAGGTTGAGTTTCTCTTTCATGCTCGGTAATGTTGCATCAATGCATCACAATCCTGGAACGTTCTGGAGTTGACTGCTGTTCTTTTTATCTGTAGTTTTGCCCAAGTTTGAGATCAAAATGAACCTCACTGACAAGATCAGCGTTGTTCAAGAAGAGTATGAAGTGAAAGTGTGTGCAGAGTGAGTAAACACTATTGGTGATTTGCAATGTACTGTAGTTACAAGGTGATGTCTAACTCCACTACATGTCATTAATTATCTCATTACGTGAAGGCAGACCTGGGTTCAACTACTATTAGAAGTATTACATTTACTTTCACGTTTCAAATGAAGGATTTGAAAATACAAGTAAATAACATTTTATTGGTTCATGTTGCGGGTGCAGCGATAGATGATCAATGTCAGAGGTATAGAATACACTATAAACATATGAGATGAGTAATGCAAGGTATGTAAGCATTATTAGTGACTAGTATTCCAATGATGTCAAGTCTGTAGGCAGCAGCCTCTGCTAGTACTGTAGCTTCATTTGACATAATACACTTATTTAAATATGCATGTGGTCTGCATTAATGACCCATGCTAATTGAAGACCTATAGTGCTACTGCTGCTAGGATCCCTGAGATTTGTTAGTGGCAATCACATGAACAGCTGGTTCTTCGGTCATAAAGCATCTCAAATTAGGATGGCAGTTCTAGGATCAGGTCCCAGCCTGACATGTGACCTTGTTCATTATGATCTATAGTTAAAACTGATCCCGTTCTGAGGCTCTATGAATACAGGTCCAGATTCATTGACCGTGTTAAACGCCTGACTTGAAGCCTTTAGGTCTTATGTTTTTAATATGGTAACTGGATGTAGGAAATTGACACTTGTCTTGTTGTGAATTGAAATCAGATACACGTATGGGCAGCCTGTACCTGGTAAAGCAGGGGTCAAGTTGTGCCGACCTTTGGTGGACAATGCAGTGATACCAATAACAATTGATGAGCGAAATCCACAAGGAGTTCCTGATTACACACCTCCATGCCACAAAGAGTCAATAGAGGTCTGTATGCTTTCCTAAAACGAGTAGTGCTGTTTTTACCAACCTATTACATTTTGAATGGGATTTAAATCTGTTTTTATGTGTGGTTCTGCTTGCTTTTCCTAGATGGACCATACTGGCTGTGCTTCTTGTGTCTTCAACATGGCACTTTTCACAAAGAATGCAGGAGAGAAATTGCTGGGAGACGTGTTTAGTGTCCATGCAGAAGTACAGGAGGAGGGGACAGGCAAGTCCTCATCACAATCATTATGAGATGCATCATGTTGTTGACTCAAGACAAACCCTTCATTTCACTTCAGCTGATGGCGACGTAACTATTGCCTAACTGTCCTGGGGTTCCCCCTGGGTTCATGTTTTGGTTTTTGCCCGAGCGCTACACAGCTGACTGAAATAACCATCTCATAATGTAGTTTTGATTTGAATCAGCTGGAGTGCCAGGGCAAGAAACTACAAGGTGCACCCAGGGGGGGTCCCCAGAACTGAGTTTGGGTTACTCTGCGTTGGCTCAAGGTTTTGTAAGAAAGAGCTTTTTGACCGTTGGTGCTGCAGCAGGGTTTTATGTAATGCTGTTTTAATATTCTGTGGAAGCTGCACTGCAATTCAGTTTCTGTATTGTGAAATAAAACCATATTTGTTTTCATTTGACAGGTATTACACTGTCTGAGGAAAAAAATGTAGAGCTCTCCTATGTGATTGGAGAATTCACATTTGTTGACACGCCCCAAATCTATGAGCATGGATCAATTATCGAAGGCAAGGTAAGTCCAAATGGTGTTCCTGTTGCATTGTGTATGCTTGGTTTGTCCTGCTTCCTGAACTACCAGTATGTGGTGTCACTTCATTCATACAACACCCCCCTTTTTCTTCAGATAAATGCTGTTCGATATAACAACACACCCATCTCTGACATGTTAGTCTACCTGTTCGAGGAGAAAGGCTGGTCCTCATATCTACGACTACAGAACCTAACCACGGACAGTCGTGGTATTGCCAGGTTCTCCGTCAACACAACCAGTCTGCCCAAAGAGAATATTAACCTCGTAGTAAGTATGATTCCTTCTAGGTTTGAGAGACTTTATACTCGATGCCAGTGTCTGGGACTAAACAATATCTACATTTTAAATAGAACTATAACTAATTAAACTTATACTCTTTATTATATCTGATTAATAATGTCAATTCATAAGGAAGGATTGTGGCTTTTTAAGCAAGCAAAAAGGGTCGTTAACCTATGGTTGAACCGACTCAACTTAGCTCTGGGATGTTTAGATAAGATAGAGAGTTCCAGATAATGGAAAAGTCTTCTAAATAGTGATGGATGAAGGTGAAGATTCCAGAAGTTAATCTGGATAAGTGTGTGTCTGGAGTGAGTGAGCTAGTGGGTTGGAATAAACTTTTGAACCTGTTCTGTCCTGGTCATAGGAGGAAAGACATTTTATAACCTATGGTGTCATATTTAGTATATAAACTGTTTGTGGTTTCATGGCAGCGAGCTCCGAGAATAAATACTATCATCTAATTTTGAGGAGACTGGTCCCTGTCTATTTTATACAAATAAGAATCTTAGAAATTCTTAAACAGAGATAGGAATTATGACATTCCTGTGACGGGGGAACCAAAACGTGCACCGCTTGGGGTCCCCAGGACTGTTGGGGAAACGATGCCCAGAGGTCATGACCTTAACAGGCTAGGTGGAAGTAAGGTGGATCTGTTACCATATTGCTTCCTGTCATCCTCTCAGATCCCCACTGTATATAGGACGGGCTCAAGGGGTTGATTTAGGATTGGGCCTTTAGTTACTATTCCTTTTGTTCCTTTCCAGGTGAGCGACACCCCACAAGTGGAGTACCCAGGATACAGGGTCCCCTATTTCAACAGAGGGCAACACCTACTCTCGCTGATCCAGCCCGCTGCCCCTGACATTAAACCGTCCAGCTCCCTGGCTATTCAGAAGGTGGAGAAACCACTGGCGTGTGGGCAGGCGGTGTCGATCACCATCCGCTATGCCATCGTAGGGGAGACTGTCCCAAAGGGCTCTGTGGCTGTCCTCTACCTGGTGAGTAGAACCAGGAACAACCTGCAAACCCATGGTGCCTCTCAAACAGCACCATATTTCCTATTTGCACTCCTTTTGACCAGGATCATTTCAGGCCCGAGCCACACTTTCAAAGGAAGGATGTTCCTAAACTACACCAATACTCCTAATCAACCACTGTAACCCAACCTAGCTCATGTTACAAATTGGAATTCGTAATCTATAAATAATACATTTATCAAATTCATAACCTATATAAAATGGATGATGGGCATCCACAAATGAATAGGTGCTAACGTATCATACTAATTGGAGTCCTGGATTTGTTAACCGTGTTACGTCAACCCCGTGAGTCCAGGTTGCAACGTTTCCACTCTTGCTGAGAACTGTTTCCTTTCCCTCCAGGCCTTGTCCAGAGGGGTCATAGTTCAGCATGGACACATCAATGTTACTGTGCAGCAGGACAGTCCTGGTGAGTGAATTTCATGAAGTGATTCTGAACGTTCTGGAAGGTGCTTAATGAGTGACCTGCTCTTGCGTTGCAGTAGCTGAGGGTGACGTCACCTTGACGTTGGCAGTGGTCCCAGAGATGGCGCCGGTGGTTCAGCTCCTGGTGTACAGTATGCTACCCAGTGAGACTGTCATCGCCCACAGCATGAACTTCCCCACTGAGAAATGCTTCAGGAACAAGGTGTGTGTGTGTGTGTGTGGAGGAGTCTGGCATATCCCCAGTGACTGTACATCACAAACATTGTTGTCCTTTTATGAAAGGTGTCCAGTATTTCCATGCAGACTGTATCATACCTGGAGTAATGGGATCTGTGTCTGCCAGGTGTTGGTGGAGTTCTCTCCCTCCAACGCTGTCCCAGGGGAGGAGAACACCCTGCATCTCTCGGCCCGGCCCGGTTCCCTCTGTGGCCTCAGTGCTGTTGACCAGAGTGTTGGCATCATGGAGCCAGGGAAGAGGCTGGATGCTGACAAGGTAACACGGCTCACTGAAGTGAACAAGTGGTACCACCATACCTACTGTTTTGGTGGTGCTGGGAATACAACCAGTGACTACAGCAGACATGGAGTGGATCTGTTCACTGTAGGGAGCTTTTATCAAATGTGATGGGACTCATTCTCTGGCTTGAGGCCCACTTTCTATTGCCTCTCAGTAACTGGAAAGCACCTCCTTGTTGAACGTTTAGCAATGGACAACAAAAAGTAGTCGTTTCAGTCTGTTCTGTTTGGTCCCCAATGAACAAGGTAATTTCACACCTCCCTGTTGTCCCTTTCCAGATATTTGATTTGTTACCGGTCAAGGAAATGACCTATATTCCCTACGAGCTTGAAGATCCAGTAGCATGTTTACGCGTTCGACCAAGGAGATCCATAATACCACACCCATATGGACCGTCTGAGCAGACAAATGATCCTTATGCAGTTTTTCAGGTAAATATTTCTGCCCTGTTTTCTCAACTTGAAGCCTCTTTTTCTTCTTTCTGGGAAGAATCAGTCACCGTACTGTTACAATGTGTTAAACTTAATAGAATGACAAACTGACTTTTATTACTAAATTGGTTCTGCTATTTCTAGACACTGGGATTGAAGCTAGCGACTAACCTGGATATAAGAGTACCTTCCTGCCTCAGTTACCAGGGGAACCAGTACTATCGCTCCTATGGTGAGATGTCCTTACCAACCCTTATTCTCATTGCCAAGTCTAATGAATCTTGGGTTATGGATGACCTTTTGCTAGAATAACAAAGCCTGGTCTAAACACTGCATGCACTCACTGAGCCCAGCAGCATTCAGTCTATTTTTAACTTGACACTAATGGCCATGTTTTGTGTTGGTAGTAGCTTACAGCCTAATGGCTAGGCCTGGATCGGCTAGGCCTGGATCAGCGGGTCCTAGACTTGAAATGGCTGTGGCTGGTGGACTTGCCGCTCCACCTCCGCCACCCATACAGACGGTCCGTACATTCTTCCCTGAGACATGGATTTGGGACCTTGTGGAAGTTGGGTAAGTGCTCTGCAGAGTGAGGCCGACCTCTGGTGAAAGCCCTCTTAGCTCTTGCCTCGTATCCAAACAGTAGTGGTGTAGATTAGGAACCTGAACCTCTGTAGGCCAGCTTTCTCTTAGGAAAGACCCTTTGACCTCAATGGGTGTCCCTGGTTAGATAAAGCTTAAATGCATTTGTAACAACAAACTGTGTTGAAATGAGACACACGTGGTGGATTTCTGTTTGAACTCTGACCTCTGTATTCCAGGGAGTCTGGATCTTTAGATGTCCCCCTGACAGTCCCAGACACCATCACCACCTGGGAGACTGAGGTCTTCTGCCTGGCCCCCAGTGGCTTCGGTCTGGCTCCTCTGGTGGAGCTCACGGTCTTCCAGCCCTTCTTCCTGGAGCTCACCCTGCCCTACTCAGTCATCCGGGGAGAGCACTTTGAGCTGAAGGCCACTGTGTTTAACTACCTCTCCAAGTGCATCATGGTACGACACTGCACCAGGATGGTTTCTTGAGTTGTATTGTTATCTTACGCCGTGTTCCTCTTTGGCAGGTTTCTGTGACTCCAGCTCTTTCCTCGGACTACACTCTCACACCCTTGCGTGATGTCCAGGACTCCTCGTGCTTGTGTGCCAATGGACGAAAGACCTTCAGTTGGACAATGGCCCCCTCTGTCCTGGGTTAGTCTTCATCTGTTCAAACGGCAGAATGCATGTCAACCTGAGTTGTGTACTGTCACCGTATTGGATGTTGTGTAACCTGCGCTGTACTGTGTGTAGGGGTTTTGAACGTGTCTGTTAGTGCGGAGGCTGTCCGGTCCCAGACTGCGTGTGACAATGGGGTTGTGAACGTACCGGAGAGAGGACGCGTTGACACAGTCACACGGAGCCTGCTGGTGAAGGTATGTAGTGTACTGCTGTGGGAGAACTAACGTTAGGTAGCACAGATACTGCCTCTGAAATGAATCCCTCTCCTCCTCCAGGCTGAGGGAACAGAGAAGAGCCACACCTACAACTGGTTGCTGTGTCCTACTGGTCAGTAATGAATCAACGTTGAATGTTCACGGTGGTTGACGTGATCATCTTCATTCAGCTCCTCTTTGTGTCCACAGGAGAAGCTCTGACGGAGGAGGTGGAACTGCAACTTCCCCAGAATGTGGTGGATGGCTCTGCTAGGATTTCCCTCTCAGTTCTGGGTAAAATAAACCATTGTGTAGTGGTGGGAAGTGACGATGCTGCTGTTTGCTGTAACAGAAGTCCCTTTTTTCTCTGTAGGGGACATCCTGGGTCGGGCCCTCAACAACCTGGATGGACTGTTGCAGATGCCGTATGGGTGTGGGGAGCAGAATATGGCCCTGCTCTCCCCCAATATCTACATCCTGGAGTACCTGAGGAACACAGAGCAGCTCACGCCAGCCATCCTAGAAAAGGCCACCAAGTTCCTCACTAGTGGTAGGAGAGTCCCTTAAAATCTGTCTTGATTAGATGCCAAATCCACAAACCGGGCTGGATTTGTCCAATTAGAGAATTTTGTTTTCTATTTTAAAGTGTTTCTCCACGGTGTACCCTGCTGTCATGGTAACGGCGGAGCTGCATAACAGATGATATCACTGACCCAACACATGGTTTTCTACTGAAGTCATTTGATGGTAGAATATTGACACTGTCTCATAGCACCCTATTCCTTACATAGGGCAGGACTCTCCGACCTTGTTACTGTCCTGTATGTAGGTTTTCACTCCAACCCTAATCTCGCTCCCCTTCTAATAATTAGCTGGTTGAATGGGGTTAATTACAACTTGGTTGGAGAGTAGCTCTCCATGAACAGGGTTGGAGAGCCCTGATGTGGATATATAGGGAGCCGTTTGGGGCACAACTCTGGGAATAGAACAAGCGCTTGGTCACCGTTGATGATAAAAACCCACCGGCAGGTTACCAAAGGCAGCTGAACTACAAGAATGCCGATGGTGCGTACAGCACGTTTGGACAAGGCTTGGGGAACACCTGGTGAGTACTTGGCTTGTTTTTCACCTACTGGTAGTTTCAATGACGTATTGACCAATCAAATGGCATCTCTGGCATGGAGACGATGGATAGGACAGCTGACGTGTGATGTCATGACTTGGAGCTTGACGATATTATGTCAGGGCTTTTAAATGAATCCACTTCTTTCTTCAGGCTGACTGCTTTTGTCTTGAGATCCTTCGGCAAAGCCCAGTCTTTCATCTATGTTGACCCGGCAACGATGGAGCAATCCAAGACTTGGTTGGACCGTCAACAAGGCCAACATGGCTGTTTCAGAACTTTAGGGAAGCTCTTGAACAACCGAATGAAGGTATTTATATTGCTAATAAACTGGTTGTCTGTTTCGTCAGACCGGCCGTAGTTTGATTTCAACAGGCTAGATACAGTTGGTGTCTTGACATTGTTTTCTAGGGTGGAGTGACGGATGAAGTCACACTGACGGCTTACATCACTGCTTCAATGCTGGAGCTCAACATGTCCGTGACGGTAAGTAGCTTCACTCCGTGGAACCATTTCTCACACCGTCATTACAGGCAACTCATTCAGCCTCCTGTATGAAATCTGTCTTACATCAACTGTCATTTACAGCTTCTACGACGTAGTGAAGTAATTTCTCTGCTAGTAGCCTATGAAATGACAAAGAATGGGCTTAGATATGGAAGGGAACACCCCCCTGAAATGGACAAAAATGAATGGGAAGTTATTGGCACTGGACAAACCATATACACGGTGTCCAATACCGCTCAATTCGGCGTCGTTTCGTTCAAAGTTGATTGCAAATGCCATATGGCAAATGCCAGGTGTAACACTTTGAAAATCCACTGTGGTTTTTCATATTGCAAATGCAACAAGTCAACATCAAAAAGCAACATTTTGAAAAAGTGAAAAAAAATGCAAAAAAAGTGCTTTCTGGATCGTTTTTCGAAATTATTTTGATTTGTGTCAATTACACATGTATAAGGACTTCATCAACATACTTTAGTCATTTGTTATTTTTACTTGTGCATATGTTTTGTCCATTTGCAATGTGATTTCATAGGAAGTCAAAAGTAACTTTTTTTTGGGGGCCAAATGTCTTAATTTGACATGCTCCAAAATCCTGCAGAAATGCCAAATTGACTGGCCTGATGAACACAGGATGGCCGGGCATTGATCGCTCGTTGTGTTGATTTCATTATTGGTTTATGTTTTCTCACTTTTGCAAATTCACTGTGCATTTGCAATATGGTTCAATGGGCATTTACCATCACGAATTTGTCATGCTATAAAAATCCTGCAGGAATGCAAAATTGATGGCTGGGCAGTGATTCTGGTACCTCACTGTTTAAACATATTGCAAATGGACAGTAGTCACCAGCAAGTCACTGTCCATCAGTCAATTAGATATCATTCTGACACCAAACCCACTTTTTCCAAATCGTTTAGTAGCCAACTATCACATACTACAGAGCTGGCCCAAAATTCACAACGCCTTCTCTTCAAACCATAATAAAAACGTAGTTACGTTCCAGCTGCGGGTCCTAGCTGAGGCAACTCAGAATCCCAAGGTCATTTGGTGCCCGAGCAAGACCCTAATTGGTGCTGAAAATCCACTGTTTTCCATGCCTTGCTACGGGGTCCTTGAATGAGCTATCGGACAAAAACGTTGGGGTCCGTCTATATGGGCCGAGGCGGTCGCAATGCACCTAGTCTTGCGACTCTGGGACATTTCTAAATGTTGTCATTTTCGTGATGGTCAAAATGAATTGAAGTCATTGCAAATGTACGAGGCTGTTTCTCGGTCCGAGAACCTTCTAGTGCGTGGTGAGTTACGTGGCTCTATCGACCTGCGGTCTAGAACAGGTTTCGGAACTCTAGGTCTGACGGTTCTTTAAAAGTTCCAACAAGGTTAACTAATACAGGCACTGTCTGTCTCTTTGCACCCCAATGGGTCCCTCCTGCCAAGCTGTGTGTGATTTAGTTTTTCTTTGAAATGTTATGGGAAAAATGACTGATTTACAGTTCATGGGGGTTGCCTAATCACACATATGAAGTTTTGAAAAGATCTGACCTTTCTAACCCTTGGAAACAGCCAATATGACACCATTTAAGGCACTTCCGGTGGCACAGGAAGCTATAATAAACTCATATCCTGATTGGGGTATGCCTTTACAGAATCCTGAGTTTTAACTGAGTTATTTACGGAGGGTTTAGTGAGTGTTATTTCAGAAAATCACAAATCTCGCAGAGCTCCGCAGCACACTTTAAAAAGATTCGTATGAACACCTGCAACTGATCTGTAACTGTTTAAAAAAAAAAAAATCACCAATTTGACATTGTACGATTTCTCTTAAATTACGATAGATAAATGGCTGGTTTCTTTTTTTTTATTTACCCCAGAGGCTCCTTGACTTGACTTGCTCATTTTTAATTTTGGACCGTTTTTCCAGAAAAATTGGCCATAACTCAGGAAACGGTTGAGGCCTAGACGCGACATCTTGTTCGGGGCCAACTGCCCATTATGCCAACCTACGCTCACCAAGTTTCGGCTTCTTTTGAAATCATTTCCGTTTAGGGCGAAGGCCACGTTGTGATTCGTGATGTTTTGTACATTTGCAATATGATTGCTTATGCCCTCTTGTGGGATTTACCGGGACAGCGGAATAATGACAAATTTGATTATTTATCAAACGGAAACCGAATGTCTGAGTTCGTTTGACTTCCGGTAGATCCGGCCCTGCCGCACGGCCCGACTCCGTCCGTGAATTTTACAAACGTTTTCGGACGTCTAGTAAGGGACCGTATATTTGCAATATGGACTTTTCCACTAACCATATGGCGACTGTCAAAATGTTCCCTTAAGGTATGTTGCTACTGTAAAGTGAGAAAGGAAATGTGCTGTAGTCTGGTCCCAGATCTGTGGTGTTTATTTTTAGCAGGGGACCTCTGCATATACACAAATTATGCCCTTTACAAACAATCCCGTTCCTCAGCAGAAAGTGTTCCCTAATCAACAATTTGAACTGCCTGAGGCCCAGAACAGCAAGTTGAATGGAACCCAGTCCAAACTGATCTGGGACCAGGCTGGTTTAA